>NC_092207.1:75413704-75445624 GCF_043381705.1 Parasteatoda tepidariorum | reverse complement strand
GACGATATATATGTGAATAGTCGGTTATTAATAATAATAATCAATCAAGTTTGTCCAATGTCATTCTTTTGCGTTTTTATTAGGGATATTTCCCTATCGTGTTCTGGCAAGCAAACTACAATCACCAAGGGGCCAGATTGATTTTAAACTGAATTATTTTTTATTTTTTACTTTAAAAAAACGTGTATATGTTTGCCCAGGTGTGGCTGGGTTATGATTGCCCTTTGAGTTGGACCCTTTCTGTGATGTTCTTTGTAGTTTCTCGTGGACCGCTGTCCGGAAGTTGCCAAGGCTAGGCGATTATTCTGCCACAGATTAGGATACGGAAATATCCCCTTTTATTTCGCCCTTTGATCAAAAGATGCGGTTATTATTAATTTTGACCGGTAGATATTAATAATAACCGAATTTATCATTTTAACCTAACACATATACAAAGTGGCACAATGCTATGTAAACATTGACCAAACTTCATTGGTTTCTATTAATATTTACCAGTTAAAGGTGAATTATTTACGATATATCTCACTTTGACTAAAAGAAGCGGTTATTTTTAATACTGACCGGTTAGTATTAATAATAGCCGGATCTATACCTTTAACAGTATTTTAGTACAGTATCTTTACTTTAACAGTATTTTTACTTAACATATATTTTAGAATTAGATAATAAGAACAACTTCTTAATTTTTTATAGGAAGTGGAAGCTTTTGGCTATATTGGAGGCCTGCTTGGAGTGTGGCTGGGATTGTCTTTGGTAGCTGTTTTCGATTTTTTAGAAACATGCTTCATGATTTTCCTTTTCATTGTGAAGAAATTGATGAAGAAAGAAAATAACAAAAATGGAAAACTCACTTACTTGGATGGGTTTAAGCGTCAAGTCATGATCGTGAAGTAGAACACAAAAATTCAACGATAAAAATGAGATTGCCTTTTTAAATAGAAATAAAGTTTAATTAGCTGAGTTTTGTTGATATTTAAAAATTTTTCTATTGTAAACTATACAGCTTTATTCTTATAACACATACATATTTACATCCCCCCCCGGCCCAGAAAAAAAACAAGTAAAAAGGAGTAAATCTTATTAATTTTTTTAAATAAAGTTCTAAAAGCATACTTCCCCCCCGGGGGTTTACAAATTAATGGAAACACCTCTATGCTAATATATTTTTTTCATATTTCTCACGAAATACTCAAAGAACCATTTTAGAACTTTAGATGTGTTTAGATCATGAAATTTCTCATACTTATCCATACTTATCAATGAAGTTTAAAGCTTTTAGAGGTTTGAGGGAACGACAATAAATTATAAACCGAAAATAGTGTCTTTGAACCCGATCCTATACCAAAAAATGTAGCAATAAATTCGTAACTTGTAGTAATTATTTTGGTTTTTGTATGCAATAATTGCACAAATTTTGTAAGCCTAGCTTAAATATTTATGGAGATATGGACATTTTTATGAAGAAAAAACTCATTTTTTTTGTCTTACTTTTTTTCTATAACTTTAAAAATATTTAATAAAATTAAACAAAATTTTTTGAGCAGAAAACTATTTTTTTAAAGTTCAAAAAAAAATTCGTTTAAAATTGCGAAATATATGAGTAATTTAAGTATTTCTTTTATACTGCGCATGCTCCTAAAAATTTCAACAATTTTTTCCCTCATAATTTTGTTGTGAATTGTATTTGCCATATAATGAAAAAAGTTTCATTTGAGTATCTTATGTATTCAAAATGTTTTAAGCAATTTTCTAAGTAGTTTTTGTACTTTTTAGAGGACAAAGACAAATTTAAATGACAAATGATAATGCCTAACAATAAACGTTCATTTACCAAAATATGACAACGTAAGGAGAAAAAAAATACTTTTATGGGGATGATCCCAAACAATGCCGGTGTCATTTTTAATAAAACTTATTTAATTGTACAAAATAAGATTTGTGAAAAACCCTTATCATTTTCAGTTTATTTAAAAAGTACAAAAACTACTCAGAAAATTGCTTAAAACTTCTTAAATTTTTAAGATATTTTCTTAATTAGTTGCCAATACGTTTTTCTACAAAATTAAGAAAGAAAATTCAAAATTTTCCCACACATGTGTATAAAAGAATTATTTTAATCGCTAATATCTTGTACAATTTTAAATGATTTTTTTCTCAAATTTTAAATCAAAATTTTGTAACTAATTTTAAACTGCTCTTTAAATTTGGTTTAATTTTATTGAATATTTTTAAAGCTATAGAAAAAACAAAGTTAATACGACAAGAAAGTTGGTTTTTTTATAAACAATGTCCATATCTTCAAAAATATTTAAGCCTGGCTTACGAAATTTAGTGCAATTATTGCATATAATAACCAAAATAATCGCTACGAGTTGCAAATTTATTGCTGCATTTTTTTTGCATGCGGTGTTCAAAAACACTATTTTCCGTTAATAATTCATTGTCGGTTCCTCAAACCTCGAAGAGCTTTGAACTCCATTGTTCAAGAAGCTTTAAACTTCATTGTATAATTTTAATCCCCCTTTTCTAATCTGATCTCAATAATAATTGGGGAGCGTTAAAAAACTTTAAGTTTTTCTTCACATAAATATTATTTTGGGATCAAATCTCATGCTTCTCTCAATAAAGTTTTTACGGAGACTCTGAAGTTTCATAATAATGGCAGTCACTCTGTCTTTACAGGCGAAACCAGACTACATCTATGTATTTAGTATTTTTTACATCCTATGTAAAGTAAAAGTTTTCCACCACATTTAATTTAGCTTGAATTTAAATAATGAAAGATCCAAAGCTGAATTCTAAAGGTGAGTATTAAAGATCATTCTCACTGCCTGCTATTTTTTCACACTCGTATGTGAATGCGAACCATATTGATGAAAATTATTTATCCGCGAAAGAAAAAATCGCTAAACAGGTTCTCATTTGCATGTGAAAAAATGGCATCCAATCTTTTGATCAGGGACCATTCACACTGCATCCGATTGTCCGAGATGCGCGTGTGGTGTATTTCACAAATTAGGTTCTTATATGGATGGTTGACCGTGTAAAGCTAGGCACAGATGACATTAGGTGTTAAAATTCGTCGTAAGATTTCCGGGTTACTGCTTCTGATTGATTTTTTCGCCTAAGTTTTAAAACGCGCGCCACCCAATATTATTATACTTGTACTATTTTTAACACGACGCGCTCTTTCAATTTAACTTTCAACGAAGCAAACAGCAAATGAATTCCGAAGACCCCGCAAGCTTACTATGATACTGCCGAAAAAATAACAAACGTCGCTATTATACACAAATCTACCCAAATAAGGGATGATACTTAAAACATAACAAACCTTAAGCTTTATTTACGTTGTGATGTAAATTTTCTTAAATTTGTCTCAGGCTCACGACCTGTTAGAATTTATAAATTGTAGAAACTTCTTGTGAATGATAAAATTAATCGTAAATATAATTAAAACTTGAATGGAAATTCAAATCACATTATTAAAACTTTCTAGAATATTAACACTAAACATACCAACACTTTTCAATGCAATACAATACAACATACAAAAACCGGTCTTTTGACCGATTATGGTATATGTTGGAATCATATTATATGTTATAGAGTAAAATTATATCTTGGAATCATTGCATAGTTAAACAAGAAAGAAATATTTTTTATGAAATAGAATTCGGTTGTGTTAAATATTGTTGTATGTTCGTAAGAAAAGTTCGTTCGTATGCAGAACATTATATTTTAAGCACAATATACAAGGGACTAGCCAAAGCTGTAGTAGATCATTTATCCGCAAGCGTTACCAGGGTGCACCACGAGGAGGTAGATCTACGTTGCACCCCTAACTGTAAAAAGCTCCTACCGTTGCTGTAAAAAGCTCCTACAGGGTCTGTTTGGGTTTTCTAAGGAAATTGTTTTGCAGTGGATCCAGGGACACTGCGGTGTAGCTGGTAATGAGTTACCAGACCATCTTGCTAAGCAGGGAGTTTCTATCCTACAGACATCAAAGAAAGCTGTCTCTCTCACCAATGCCAAGAGCCTAATCAAGAAAAAGGTGATAGATCTCACTATAAACCATACACAGAGAAAAATTCTGGTAAGATCTGGTGGAATAATCTCAAAGATCTTCTAATGTGGCCAAGACGTAGGGCAGTTGCTGAGTTTCACCTGACTACCGGACACGACTGCCTCCTCAAACATCTCCCTCGAATTCATGTTGCTCAAGCCCCTTTCTGTACCCTCTGTGACCTTCAAGCGGAGATGAATGCAAACCACCTTAGTCTTGCACGGCGCTGAGGGACATCTCTTTGTGTGACCGTCACTGGCGCGCAAGAGACTTATTGGTTTCATAGACTTTTCCTGCCACGTTTGTTTTGTTTGTGTTTGTTTATTTTGTTGTTCCTCCCTTTTGTGGCGAGTGATCTTCTGTAACCTTGGCCATTGGAAATAAAAAAAAATATTTTACACATTGAGCAATGAGCATTGACCTATATTCTATTACAAATGAAACAATATTTATCTGACTCATTTTAGAAAGAAAATTTTAAGAAATATTGGATTTTGAAATATGGATTTTACATAACAATTAAGAAGTCAGAATAAAAAAGTGCTTTATAAATAAAACTGGTGTATAATAACATGTATGCTTGTTAACAAGCATACATGTTATACATCAATTAAGTAATGAAAACGTTTTCATTACTTAATTTCTCTACCTATGATTTTAAACTTGAGATGAATTGAAAGTGTTACAAAAACACGTCTAATAAAATAATCTGACTTTCTTTCACTCTACATAAATAAAAATTAGTGAAAAATCATTTTTCTATAATGCATGAAAGTTTTTGTCATTCTGATTTTGCTATGATTTTTGTTAGAACTTTTTTAATAAATTCATTTAAAAAAAAAAGAAAAGAAAAAAAGATGAGTACAATGAATTACAGACATATTTTAAGTAGGAAAATCACAATATAGTTACCAATTAAGTAATTAATAAATTATGTGAAGGTAAGTTATGTAGAAAATGAGTTTTCACTGTTATTATTCAATGTAATCACACTACTCAGAAAGAATATTGTTTACCAAAAGATATGCAGATTGACAGTTAAACCATTTAAATAATAGTGATGTTAAGTAGGTACATAGTCTCACTAGTGCTGCACAATGGGCTATTGGCAACGGTCTGGGAAACATCTATGAGGAGAATCCGAAGACATACCATCGCAATTTCGATCCTCTGCTAAGAGGACGGCTCCCCTGCTTTGGTAGCCCGGTGACCTGCGAGCGAAGTTGAATTCCTGATGGTAGAACAGTTTAGCAATGACCGATACCACGCACCCTCGGTCCCTACGCAGGCAGATCAAAATGGTCACCCACTTGCTTACTGATCGGACTGCAGACAGTGATGCTTGCTATGATGGTACCCCAAGAATAACAAATGTTGCTATTTTACACAAATAAAGCCAAATAAGGGATAACACTCAAAACATGACTGTACCTTTCACTTTACTTATGCTGTGATATTAATTTTGTTAAATTTGTTTTAGGTTGCACCAGTTAGAATTTATATATTACCGACATATATTGCATTATTCCATCAGCGCTTTTAATGCAAAATATTCTTGTGGGGGGGGGGTACTATTCGCGATCGCAACGCTCGAATACGCCATCTGGGGAGTAGACCGGTTCTATGCTTTTGGCCCTACCCCTTTCCCTCTCCGACTCTTTTCAGTTGTATAGGAATGTTCTATGATATTTTCCCCCTTCTTAATATTTTTCGTATTTAATTGTCCCGAATATTTTTAAAAATTTAAAAAAAGTTTTCTTTTAGAGCATGTAGTTTCATGTAGTTTTCAGTTCCGCATAGTTTCCTTACTTGAAAGTTTTTAATCTACTTGAAAATCAAGTGAGAAACTGACGTACTTCCTTCTTTTATGACTCTCCTCATGCTAATTGTGAAAGCATGTGAAGTTTTGCCATAGGTAAAGAGTTCTGTTCTGCTCCACCTACAGCCCGTTTCGATCGCCAATTTATTCGGCGATGAAAAATTTGCCATGCTAGTTTCCTTTCTACTTTGACTCATTTAAATTTGAACGCAAAATACAATTTTTATCTTAAATGCTTCTCATTACTTTAAAATTTCTGCAGTGCTTATGTTTTGTGTATTATAATTATCTAATTTTAATAATTTTCTTATATTAATTAATATTTCATTATATTTTAAAGTTTTCTTTTCTTTTTTTTTCTTCGAACTGTTAAATTTGAATTTTCTTTTTAATTATTTTTAATATCATATCAAAAAAGAAAGCATGTCAACTTTTATTTATTTCAACACTTTGCAAATACTCATATTTTCTATGTATTGGTGATCAAAATGAGTTACAGGTGGCGTAGAGCAAAACTCTTTATCTATTGCATGCTTTCCCCATTAGTGTGCTCAGAGTCATAGAAGAAGGAATTCTGTCTTGATTTTCAAATAGATTAAAATGTTTAAGTTAAGAAACAATATGGAGCTGAAAACTACATTGAGCTTAGTTCAATAAGAAAACGTCGTGGAAATTTTAAAATAATATTTTTGATAATTAAATGAGAAATATATTAAGAAAAGGGGGAAAATACCGTAGTATATTTCTAAACAACTAAGAGGAGGAGAGAAGGAAAAGAGAGTAGACTAAGACATGGAACCGGTCTTCCAGATGTTAAGCTCAACCATTTCAATTACATACAGCGCCATCTTTAGCATAATACTCCGGTCCAAATGATCGGAATGAAAATGTCAAGTTAGATAAAACGAAAACACTTGCTTCTCACAAATCTTAAAACCAGTTATTTGTTATTTTATTATCTCTGTTTTCTGCTCTCATAATTTTCCTTTTCCAAATTAATTCTCCTACCAGTTGAACTTTTCACCAAAGTGTGGAAGGTGGTGATGAAATTTCTTTATGTTTAAGTTCCGTTTCTCTAGTTTTTAAATTAAGTTCTAAAATTTTTTATAGTTTACTTAAACTTGTTGGATTAATATCGTTCTAGGATTGTTAGCAAGTGATTTTATATATAATCATGTCATTGAAGATAATTTTATTTCTTGGTTCCGTACGTGAAGGCAGAAACTGTACTAGAGTGGGCAGTTTTATAAAGAAGAAATTAGAAGAGAAAAATCACATTGTTAGAGTGTTTGGTAATTAAGTTCTATGTTTTCACCTACCTCATTATAGTTTCGACATCCATTACTAAATTAAATATGGTACCCTCACAGAGCCGCTGTAAAAAAAAAGAAGAAAAATTTCTTTTGGATTTCAGGATGTATTTTACTTCAACTTGAATTTCTTTTATTATTGTTAACACATATTTTCCTGACATTACTGTTATATACCAAATGCTAAAATTTGTATCTTTTTTTAAAAAATTCAATTGTTCATTGCAATGTACAAATGACGAATTTTTGTTATTTCACTACTAGTGCTTAACTGAGAAATTAAGTTAAAAATGAAGAATTAAGTTAGTGTGTTAATTAGGTACACATAATTGAAAGATTTGTAAAAACCTTTATTATATTCGGGAAAATAATCCAAACTAATTAATTTATCTTATAAATTACCCTTTAACGTTTTGGCATTTTAACCTAAAAGACGTAATTTAATTGCAACATGGAAACACATTAATTTTAATTATTTCAAGAATTGGTATAATTTCTGGTTAAATATAGTTGGGATTACCTGTAGAGTATTTCTACAATATCCAATAGTTATTTTTTACTTTGATGCAATTAATTAATATATATTTTATCCAGTATTGTGCTTTACTCTAATTGTAATTAATTATATTAATTTTAATGTTAATTTAGATTTTGTCTAAAATTTTTGTGGATATAATAATCAAGGTTCAATCCTGGATTTCTTACAAAAGTTTTGTTTGAATTTTTCTGAAATTCTTTGGATTTTTATAAAATTATTTTTGTTAAAAATTAAACCCTTGTTACTATGAAATACTTTTAAAAAAAGACCATTTTATATGGAACTGTATGAACATTCAAATGCAAACACTTTAAAACATATTAATTTGATTAGTGTCAGGTGCTGGTGCAAAACAAATTACATCAATATGTTATTCTGAAAGTTTTTCTTGTCAATTTAAATTGGTTTTTGTTATTAATTCACACAAGAATACAAATTTTTATGTGTCTGAAAATTATTTTTTCAGTGAATTCAAACAAAAGAAAATATGTATAATATTAAGAAAGAAATGGGTTTTGTGAAGCTCTAATTTCTATCTTTAGACAGGGGCAGATTACCCATTAGGCCTGACTAAGCCATGGCCTAGGGCCCCCTTAAATATTTTTTTTTTCAAAATAAATTTAAAAAAATTAAGAAAAACAATGATTTTTTTTAAAAAAAAAATCAGTTTAAATATATATTAATAAAATACAAAAAATGTTTTAGTTCTAATTTAACAAAATTAAGTAAAATTTAATTTATTATTATTTATTTTTATTTTAAATATGCTTTCTTAAATGAAAAGATATATAAATACTTTTATATTTGAATAAATAAAAAACATGCGAGAAAAAAATTTAATCTGAGGGCCCCAAAATTTGAATGGCCTAGGGCTCCGCGTACGCTTAATCCGCCCCTGCCTTTAGATATTGAAGATCTATTGAGTTTTTTTCAAAGCTTAAATTTTTGTGAAGGGTCTTTTAATAAGGCTTGGATTTTTGTGAAGGTTTTCTGTAATGGACCTGATACTTTCCTAAGATTGACCTCTTGATTATGAATAATAAATATTTGCTATGTTCTAATAAAGAATTTTAAATTTCAATCTAGTGTCCTCTTTAGTACGGTTTTGAAAAACCTTGATTATATGCTTTTTTTCATTCATTGGAATTTTATATTTGTTATTTTAAGTTTATAATCCACATAATAATTTTTAGGATTAATTTTTAAAAAGTTAATCTTTTATATTTTTAATTATTTTACAATATTAATTATTATTAATAATTTCAATAATTTAACAGATCCTTTAACAATGGAATTTCCAATGCTCAAGAAACCACTTCACTTCCATGGTCCTGATCAGACACCTCCTGAATGGTTAGTGAAATATAACGCTGAAATAGAAAATGCTGATGCCTATGTTGTTGTGAGTGGTGAATATAACAGATGCATCCCTCCAGCACTGACAAACATGATGAATCACTTTCCACCCAAATCTTACAGATGCAAACCTTGTAGCATTGTTTGCTACTCTGCAGGTATTTTTCAATTTTTAATCTTTCAACTTCATAGTTCAGCATATGTATTCACACGGATGGCAAGTTTTTTCCTCTACGGAAAAAACTGCTCCAGAAGAAATACAGTTGAGTTACGATTATTCGAGTTAATGTGGACGTTGACTTACTCGGATAGCGGAAAAACTCTATTAAAGGGAGGAGTATAAATAAGGAAAGAAAATATAAATGTAATATATTTAACAAATACAAAATTTATAAGAACATACTTTACTTACTTACTTACCTATCCTCTACGTGCCTTGGGCACTTAAGGCCTCTAGCATATCCCTCCAACGCCTCCTGTCTTTAGCAATAGATCTTGCTTCCTCCCAGCCAGATATTCCACATTCTTTTAATTCGCCCAAAAACATGCGCTGGATGGTAAGTCTGGGTCTTCAATTAGTTCTTTTACCATCAGGGGCCCATGTAAGCGCAACAGATGAAATTTTTTCTTTGGGCATTCTAAGGATATGTCCGAGCCAGCTCCATCTTCGTTTTTTAATTTCATCTTCGATTGTTTTTATTTNGATACATCGAGATCGAATGAAATTTTTTCTTTGGGCATTCTAAGGATATGTCCGAGCCAGCTCCATCTTCGTTTTTTAATTTCATCTTCGATTGTTTTTATTTTAGCTTTCTTTAATAGATTTTGATTTGATACTTTGTAAGGCCAGAAAATTTTAAAAATAAATCTTAAACATTTGTTTTGAAAGGTTTCTAATTTTTGTATTTTGATCTTAGTCTGTTTCCAGGTTTCTGCGCCGTATAATAGTACTGCTCTAATAATAGCTTTGTAAACAACTATTTTTGTCTTTATTTCAATATTTGACATACTTTAACATACTTTATGAGAATTAAAAAGTTCTTACTTAAAAAAGTCCTTAATTGTTTTTTGTTTTACATTAGTTTGGGGTTTTTCTGCAGCAATGTTTTGAAATTTTTTTTAGGAATAACTGGAAGGCTAGTGTAGCCTCTTCTTGTTGCTCTATATATTCAATAGCACTTTCGATAGCTTTTGGTCCATTGTGTATGAGAGATTTTTATATGTTGATTTTCATCGTCACTGTCTTCATCATCTTCGCTAGATTCATTTTCATTATTGGCCATGTTAATGATAATTTCATTGGATCAAGTAGTTGGATTTCGTTTTCCTGAGTGTTTGAAAGATAAAATTCAGGATATTTTTTTGGCGGCAATTTAAAAATAAAAAATAAACTAGAACAAAAAAATCTTTAAAATATTTGATAGCTCGGTTAAAATGGAAACCTTGAATAATTGGGACTCTACTGTATATTTCTTTCAGTTCAAGTGGAAAAACTCTTCTTAAAAAATAAATATCAAGCATTGAAAATTATTTTTATATGGTTTATAATTGCTGTCTAGTTTAAATTATAATTTTAATTTGTATTTATAAGTAAGTGAGAACTAAAAAGAAACACATTTAAAGGAAATCTAATTTTATTATTTTTAGAAAGAACCATTACAATATCATGCACAAATTTTATTCATTCAGACATAACTAATGCAATCTTATTATCTATACATATATATATTTTTTACACAGCAAGATAAAAATCTTTATTAATACTTTGTGATGGCAACAAAAAACTGAAGAGATTATGCAAATGAACAGTCATAAGAAAAAACTCTTAAGCATCAATTTTTACAAACTATAAATAAAAAATTATTTCTTGCGTAGGTAACAAAAAGCTGATGCAAACTGAGCTATAAGTTTGGCAGAAATAAAAGATTAACAGTAAATAATAGTTCATGTCAACAAAAACCTGCTCTATATTTTTATTTAAGTTATACTTGTCAATTCATACAGGTTCAATAATAATTTAGAGCTGTATTTTATTAATAATTCATAATTAATGCATGACAAAGACATGAATTTTTCTTGCTATTCTTAGCAAGTTTTTTTCTGTATTTTTACTATTTTAAATTTTTTTTCAAAAAATCTACTAGTATAATTATTTCATATGTGATTATTCAATTAATTAGTAGTAGCATTTTTTAATTTTAGAAACAATTTATATTATTAGTTCAATATGTATTTTAAAATGGAATATTTTTCCAAATTTTTTTCCATTGAACTAAATTGGATTTTTTTTTTTGTGTGTTTTGAACTAAAACAAAGAAATAAATTTGTTTTTACTATTTTTCTTCACTGAATTCAAAAAGATTTTTGATTTTTAAGTAATTCGATTGTTTATCTTTTATATTTTGCCTCATGTAGCAATATATTAAAATTGAGATACATTTTTCGAAAAATTCTTTAGATGAAATTGCATTTGAAATTCTAAAAAGTGAAATCTAGGGACAAGCTATGAAATGAAGTTATGAAAACTTTCAATTAATGAGCTATGAAAACTTTGAATTAATGAGCTAGAATTTATTTTGTGTACCTATGATTGATTAAATATATTTAATATTTTAATAGTTGATGTGTTCAATTTTGAAATTTATATTAAATATTTTATTATTAGCTTTTAATCAATTCTTTTATCAATTATATAGCTTTAAATGTGTAAGTTTTTTTTAATTTGTTGCACTTTTGATCTTGTGTTTTGAATGAAGGAAAAGAAAGAAGAGCTACGCTTTTTCCAAAGGTTATATGTTCGCATGAAACAACCTTGAGTATTGTTTTCAGATAGGTACTTCAGATAGGCTAATTATTTCAGGAATTTTGGCTAATTCACAACAAAATACAATGACACATCTTATTGCTTTCATGGAAAAGCATAGAAATTCAAGACAGGGATTTTTAAGGAAGTTTTACCATTTTTTTTAAACCATTACTTTGAATAATTTAAAAGTAACTTTTCATTATAATGTCTGAAGCCATTCAATCTTAACATGCATACAAAAAGTGTGGTATACTGTACCATCTTACTGTTTCCATCTGAAATATTTTTTATCTCCAAAGACACTCTTAAAAGCTTTCTCCTGAACAGTTTGAAAATGTGGCTTATTATTTTATAACTCTAATCCTTTCACTAAGTGCCTTGTCTTTTTTTTTCAGGTACTGGTGCTGGATCTACTGCTGGTATGCAACTACGATACTTTTTAGGTGAATTGGGCATGGTAACTCCAGGATTTATATTCGGAAACGCTGTGGTGCATACTGCTTACGATGCAGAAGGAAATCCTACACCATCAAATGATACTGCTATTTCAAAAGCTGCTAGGCTTATCTCCGAACTTGAGTGGTATGCTAATGCATTAAAGAATCAAACTCAAAAATGCGGCTTGCCTTAATAAATAGTAGCATTATTTTCTTAAATTACAGAATATTCTTATTGTTTCTACAAATTAGATGGCTTTCACTATTATATTTTTAGATGAATTCTTATTTTTTATTCGATTAACTTATGCCTTTTTATTGACATTTTTTTAATTCAATGCAAGTAATTCATTTCCTTGTTACCCTGAATAAATTAGAAGTTATTTTTTAAATGTATGTTTACATAGTGTTCTATTAGGATAGCCTTTTGTGCATATTTTTAGAATACATATCAGAAATTCAGTAAAAAAATAGTATACACATAAGGAGTTTCAAATTAATATTAAAATGAGGAAAAGACAAAATTTTTTATCAAAATGTAATAAATTACTACTAACATAGGGAGGACTGAAACTTTTAAAGACTAATTTAACAAATGAAGCAGGGGAGTAGTTAACTCACTGATGGCTGTGCTCGTAAAAAGTCTTATCTTAACCTGCAGTAAATCCGCCCAATTTTGCCGGTTTGCTAAACTACGAATGGACTTAAAATTATAGCTTAGTTTCACCAGGCTTTTTTTTGTTGTTTTTCATGCCACTTTTTTCACTTGTGATTCACCAGATTCTGATGAAGCTTTTGTTTTTTATTAAATTAAATATTAATTAGTAACACAGTATATGCATACAGTTTGAACTCATTTTTGACTAGTATAATAAAAATTTGTATTAAGGGTGGTCATTCCAGAACATCCTGTAAATTCATATCAAGTTTATTACAATAATTTTGCTAAGTCACTTGCATTAAATTAAATCATACTTAGTTTTATACATTTAATGAAACAATCTCTGAATCAATCAATCTTATTAATGAATATTTCGTATTTGAAGTTTTAAATTGTTAAATATTATTTAAAATTGTAATTGTTATTTTTAATTATGTTGTAAAATCGATCTGATTCTGCCTTAAATATATTTAATGACATATGTATTTACATTTTGACATATTTTTTTACATTAAAGTGCCTTTTTGTATTGAAAGTTTATTTTTAGTCACTTGGTTTTTGCTATTTACAATCATATATATGAGAGAATGTTATTTGTTATCAATCTGTGTTAAAATTTTTAAATTTGCTGAATATTTTAAAAAAATTTCGCCTCAGGAAAATTAGCATTTACAATTTAGAATTGCAAATGTGGGATGTTATTATTTATTTGTTTCAAAACATTTAGCTTAGATTGATATTTTTTTTACTTCAATGTTATGCTTAAGATATTTAATAAGATTTTAGTTTGTGTTACAGTTTAGTTTAAATTTGAATTTCTGATTTTTTACTTTTTTGTTCAATTTTTCTTAAGTTGTAGTTTTACTTGTGATACTATGCAATACACTCAACAACATACATTACGTTAACCCTCAAGATTTGAACCCCTAGATAAAATTGCATATAAATTTCTCTGCTACATTCTACTTTCCCATTGAATTCCATTGGAGAAAATTGGTTTTTAAGGCAGGAAAGCTTGCAGCTGAAAGTTTGAAAAAAACCAGAACTTACGCTCTGAGGGTTTAAAACGTATGTATTTTGTTGAATTGAAAGCATTTTTATTTGTTTCTGGTTATAAATGAAATTAAAATCAAAAATTGTTATTTGCTACATAATAAAAAGGTGCTTTTCAGAATGTCTTGATTTAAGTCCTTGATGTGGCATATCCACACATGCATGTCAATACTTAAAAAAAAAAAAATTGCAATTTTTACTTACTGTTATTTGTGTGCTGTTTTAAAGAAAAATTATGCTTACTTACAGTGTAAGTATTTTAGACAGAAAAATAAGAGGTAATAACTCTATACCTAATTGTTTTTCTTTACAATTTTACTGTTTTTTACGTTAGGAGGCTCTTTTTTACGTCTGTCCGCTAACCCCCGTAATTGATTTTCATTTATCATCCTTTTTTTTTCTTAAACGTTAATAGTTTCCTCTGAAACACAGAGAACATTTTGGTTTAAAAAAATACAATTATTTTAACTCTTTGTTTGAACATTTCGTTAATTTTAACAAAATAGATGACTTATATTTGAAAACTATTAGACATAAATTTAAAAAATAATAATTTGTACTAGAACAAAAAATAAACTTATTAATGATTGTTAGATTCAATAAAAAGGAATAAATGAGAAGTAATTTCACTCGTTGAAGAGACTTATAATAATTCAAATAGGGAACAGTTCTTATCACTATTTATTAAGTTATTATTTTATTTTCAGAAATTTCACTATGGATGACATCCATTTCTGATTGACATCCATTCTGCTTAAAAAATATTAATTTAACAATAAAATTTTTTTTTCATCGCTTAAAAATTTTTTAAAATAAACTTAAAATGAAAATGATTATTATTATTTTAAAAATTTAAACTTTGTAAAATAATTTAAACTAATAAGTTATTGTACTTGTTCAAAAGTACCTCGTTGTGTCATAAATCATGTTAAAATTTGAACTTATCTTTTTATTGTTTAATTTAAATTTAAACAGTCTATTAAATTCTCTTAATTAAATATATTTATTTAGATTAATTTTTTTTTACATTGTTTCCTAATTTATTTAAGACACAATTATAAATTAAAGTACTTATATTTTGGATTACTTTATTGTTGAACTATAGAAATGTCTTGATTTACAGTTCAATAAGCATTTTAAATTTGCATAAAAATATTCTTATTTTAATTCCTATATTCTATTGCTAAAAAAGGTTATTGTTTATTTTTTAATGAATGTAAAAGCTTTTAAAAATTGATTGCATGGAAATAACATCTAAATGTGATTTATTACTATAATCAGAACTACCTATGTGTATGCCAAGGGTTAGCATGATGCATCCTTTTTCTCCTTCTGTGGATCGTTTTTGGTTTCTTTCTTTTAAAAATCTTTTTTTTAGTTTTTCTGTACAAAGTTGCCAAAATAAGCTGTGTTACTAACTCCATGAATCCTAGAAAGTTACCAATCATAAGAAAATAAAATGCTCCTTGTAAATCATCCATAGATAAAGCTCTTGCTTCAGTAACTGTTACTCGAGGGGCTTTAATGGTTGCTTTTATAAATTCATCGTCATACCACTTTGAAAAAAATCCACATTCCTCTAATCTGTTCACTCTATGAAGGAGAAAAAGACAAAAAAAATTGTTTATAAGATATATATTGGGTGTTGCAAATATAATTGGCGAAGTCAATTAGAGAAAAATGGAAAGAGATAGGCATCTACTACTTGCTTTGTTCTGCTTAGGAAACTTGATAATTTTTTTTTTATTGAGCTTCAAAATTAGTTACTAAATTCCCCCACACGTGATACTGTAGCTAAGGGAAGCAATGTTTTCACAATGAACAGCAGTAAAGAACGAAATTGACTGTCACCCATACCAACATTTTAGTTGAAATGGTCTGATATGTAGCAGGAAACGAAGTCTTATTGTATTTTTAGACAGTTGCACCATCTGTTGCTTAGCTTTTTAAATAATTCAGAAAATTAGGAAAAAAACACCTTTCTTCTAATAAGAATGCTGTAACTATCACACTTCCTATTTTCATTAAAGAATTTTCAACTATCCACCCAATAAACAAGTCGTCATTTATTTTTAGAGCCCAAAGAACTTTATGTATAAAATCGCCAGGAAGGCATTATATTACATTTCTAAGCATTGTATTTAACCGATTTGCATTAAATAAATTTTACATTTATTTAACCGTTAATTTTACATTTACTTTGTGAAGCTACGGTCGGACATTTCTCTACCCGTAAACTAGATTGAATGCGTTAGGAACGGACCCTGATCCGTTCCTATAGTCTGGGAAGAAAAATAGGTGGTCTTTAAATTTCTTTGGACGAGGAAATACTTTGTGTTCGTTTTCTAAAAGACAACGCAACGCTGAATAGGTTAAGAAAATATTCGAGTTGATTTAAGCAAAACATTGCCGACCGGCCTGTGTAGGGGGCAGGGAACTGTCCTTGCATCATAAAGGTCCTGGGTTCGAGTCCCGGGCAAGCCACGGATGTTTCTTTCTCTCTCTGTGTGTTCTATGTCCTTTCTCCTTTGTGTGTGAATGTGACCCGCCCTATAAACGGGTTGTGGTTGTGTGAATGGCGTGGCAGAAGTCGAATCCCTGGCCATAGATGGCGCCACTGAAAAACAGGAACTATCGCACCCCCTCTGCCTAAACAGGCATACGACAAAAAAAAAGTAAAACATTTACTTTGTTCAGTAATAATTTTTTTTTAATGAAACGCAAATTTTATTTCAATAGGAAGATTTTCTTCTTATTTTTTTATTATTAATAATATCCAATTAGGTAAAACGCTTAAAAAATTCTGTTGTGATTACTGATCAGATGTATGGATGGTTGATCGTGTAAAGCTAAGCACAGATGGCGCTAGGGGTGAAAATTCGTCGTAAGACTTCCGGGTTGTTACTTTCCATTGATTTTTACGCTTAGCCTTAAAAAAGCGCACAACAAAATATTATTATACTTGTAGTGTTTAACGCATTTTTTTCAATTTAAATTTCATCGAAACAAACAACAAATGAATTTGGAAGACTCCGCTAGCTGATATTTCACACAAATATAGCCAAATAAGCATGAGTGCCACTCTTCAGTCTTGGGGACTGAAATCAGTCTTGAGAAAAATCAATGGACTAATAAACTCTATTAGTAAAATTAAATTATTTTTTTTATTGGAAATTTAAAATTTTTTGCTGTTAAAAAAATGCATTTTAATGAAAATTTAATGATATTCTAATATCTTACTTATTGGGCAATAAAATACAAAACATAGTGTGTTTTAAAACACTGTTATTGTATATGCATGGGTCTGGGGACTGCAATCAGTCTTGAGAAAAAATCAATGGACTTATAAATTCTATCAATTAAATTAAATATTTTTTTTTCATTAGAAATTTATCATTTTTTGTACAGATTAAAAAAAGGCACATTTTAATGAAAAAATTGTTTTTTTTTGAACGATTATTGCAAAATGATCTAGCAACGATTATTTTGCACACTGCAATGAAAAAATGGTGTCAGGACTTTTATTTATCTTGCTTTTGTCAACCACACTAAATCTTATTCTTAAAGTCCTGACAAATGGAATTGATTGAACGTACATCTGTTTGAGTAAACAAAATTTGTGAGATTGCTGAATCTAAATCTGCTTTCCCCCCAACCTACTGACATGCTGGCCAAAGTTTCATCAAGATTATTAAAAAAAAGAAAGAAAGAAATAGTGCTAGAACAAAATGTAAATAATGAAGTGAAAAATGGAGATATGAATAGTTTCAGGAAAAAGTTAGTCAATCAGTAATAGGTGTAAAAAGATATACAAGGTTAGCTATTATTTTTGTTTTTTTCTTCCTCTAAAAAACATAAAATAAAGAAGAAAGTTTTTCTTTTTAAAAAAATGACCACGTGATTGATTTAATAGTAGGCTATTAACAAGGAAAGATAAACTTTGGTGACAGTGACATACATTTCTAAAAAGTTTGATAAACAAAACTAGACAGTATTATTTGGTCAAAAAATAAGTTCAGTCTTCAAATATTTTTAGAGTGGCACCCATGCAAATAAGGTATAACACTCAAAACATGTCGAACCTTACTTCTTATTTATGTTGTGATATTATAAATTATTAGAGTAATCTAAACAATGATTTATCTATGATCATCCGGTTCTTTCATCGTTTCTAACCGGAAGCAAAATAAGTAGACTAAGCACGGAAAAGTTTTATTATTCATCTGGGTGATTGAATTTATTTAATTTTTTCGGTGTTCTATAAGGATTACCCAAAATGTGTATTTTTTAAATCGAAGTCAAATATAAAGCAAATAACGTATTCAATATTTATATTTAAACGGGGAAGAAAAAAATATGTTGTATTTTTGTTTCATAGTCAGGAAGACGGCATGAAAATACAATTTGATTGCCTCATATGATACCTAATGTGATTCTGACAATGACCTTCTGACTGATCTCTGTATCTTCCGGAAATCAAACTAGTATTTATGTTTTTAAAGCAGTCATCTTAAAAAGTGATTTGTCAGATTTAGGTGGAGTTTATATTTTTTCCACGCCTTGATATTGAATAGCGATCCCTAATAAGCATACTACGTTGACTTAATTTTTGACAAGGAGTCATTACAGAGAACGTTGTACTTTTCGTTTATTCTGAAAACGAAGATTTCTTTAAAATTTAAGACTGCTTTGTATTTTTTTTTTATCTATCCACCAACGAGAAATAAATTTTAATTGTAATGAGTTAATTATAAAAAACTTATTTTTCTTACATGTGATCAAAACTCTGTTTACAAGGATGGCATTTTTGAATAGCAGCAGCTATGAAATCTATGCTGAAGACCTCGTTCGAGAGATGGAATCTTTCTTCTCCCAACACTGCTGTAAACCATTTCAGAATCATTCTCATGTAGACAAAAGCATACTTTTTTTCCAACACTAGCTGCATACCGTCTTTTGAATGTTCCACCAAATTATCGGGATTATCTCTAAGATGGTCTTTATAGATTGGGTGGACTTTAGCCATGTCTCTCTGAAAATAATTAAAATTATACACACATTGTTTACTTTCTTACTAAACTGTTAATAACTAAAATGGATATAAAAGTGAAATAAAAATTTTAAAAGCTGCATTTTACAAGTAAGAAAAGATTATTGAAGACCGTCTGTGAAGAATAATTTATGTTCATTTTCCCCAAAATTAACAATTGGTTCAACATCTGCTGCATTTTGAGGATTACCAACTTTCGACAAATCAATAGCTTGGTAGTCATGGTGGCTCAAGGGATAGAGTGTTCGTCTCCCAATGCGGTGATCCAGATTCGAATCCCAGCGATGGCTAGTTGATATGAATTCTGCACCAACCACAGTACTGACTTAAAATATCCTCAGAGGTAGACGGATCATGGGTTTGAGCAGTGCAGGGTGTTCGTGGTTTTCCTCTCCATGTAAAACAAATAATGGTTATTTCCATCAAAAGAGTCCTCCACAATCGCTTGTTTGTCCCTATGCTTAATCCAGGTGTTCCATTGTCTTCTGGATCAGGTTCAAAGATAAACGAATACTGAGTTAAACATTGATAGTTGTAATCTCAGAATCGGGTCGTCTATTCAACGCTGGTTATAAAACAAAATCAATAACATGAAAACGTGGTTCTCTCCGAGAGTTATTACACTACGAATATCGGCCGTACTGTGCAAAAACCTTTCCTTTTCGGCGCAAAATTGTTTTTTCTTCGGGGTGTGTGTTCATTTTTATTTTTATCTGACCTAAGGCGAAACGCGTATGAAAAACTTTAAGTGGTCATGAAAGTTAATAAAAGTGATGTGCGAAAAGCGTAAGATGCATCTTTTTTTATTATTGATTTTTGTCATTACTGCAACTTCTCTCTACGCATTTCGTTTTATGTCAGAAAAAAGTAAAATTATTTTCTCCTTTTCGTGCATTTGATAAATGTAGTTTTTAAGACATTTTGCAGTTTTCGACTATTATTAGGCTAAGTGTTTCAGTTAAGTTGCAGACAGTTCGGAAAAATGGTCGTAGTTTTAATTGATGATAAATTCTGTTTGGCGATAAAAGGGCGATATTAATTGTGTTTGTGGAGATCAAGAAACTGTTTAAAACATGGATTGTTTTCAGACACGGAACTCCAGCTAAGGTTTGAAAGCTTTAACTAGTCAGAAAATTGTCAAATAGATACGAAAACGAGTGAGAAAAAAAACTTATTTTTTTTTCACAAGTTTTAAATGCGGATTGAATCGAAGAACGTAGTAAGCGAAAAACTAGTAATGCGAAAGTGATGATCTCGTTTCTCAATTACCGTGAAGCAAACAAAAAATTTTCAACTTTTTTGCCCAAAAATTTTAAAAAATGTATTTAAAAAAATAGTGAAAATTTATTTTCTTCATTTAAGTTTTGTGCCTGTTCGTTTAAATTTGAAACTTTAAAGAAAAAAAAAATCTTTTTTACCGGATTTTTTTTATTACTTTTTCTTTTTCCCTTTTTTCACTGTTTTCTCCATTCCAATTTTTCCATGTTTTCTCTACATTTTGAACTTATATATATACTATACATATATATACGAACATTATTGCGAGCGAACTAAAAAAAGAGAGATATGTCGTTAAAATATTTTTGATTACTTTTCTTATTTATCCAACTTGTTGCATAGTGATGTAACTTTTCTAAAAAGAAAAGGTCATTCGGAGGAATATGTATCCAGAGTATTAAGTGATAGAACGATGCAATAAATTGATTAATACAATCAGTAATCGGAGTCATCATCGTTATAGATAATTTAGATTTTTTAATTTAAAGCAGCTTAAGGCATAGCTTTAGGGCGAGGTCACGGTTTTGTCCCATTTGAGGTGCATGAAATTAAGTATTTTGCCAAAAATAATTTCTGTAAATCTGTATTTATAGCTTAGTACCCAATTATCTTATTAATCTTAATAATCTTATTAATATTTATAAGAAAAACCCTTATTTAAATAATATTATGTTCTGATTGTTCCTCAGTTTCGGAATAGCATTACAATAACAATTAACTTTTTATGCAATACGTACTTAAACGATAGCTTGATTAATTTTCTTTTTATGAAAACAATTATCATATTTTTTTAAATTTAAATTTTGTTTGTTTAAATATGCCTTCATATTTTTTCTACTTTTTTCCCTTCAGAATGCTGCTTGAGTTGCATTATATGTTCTACAGAAGTAGTGTAAGATTTAAAACCTAAAAATAGAAATATTTTGCAACTGGAGTCGTTTAATCTTCTTAGATCGATCGTGAATAGAATATTTATGAGGATTACCGAGGATTTTGAAATGTGTAGGATTCTGTAGATTTTGAAATGGGTAGGATTACTGGGGAAGTTACAGAAAAAGATTTATATATTAAATCAGTTGAGCAAAAGGACCAGAAAAAGTAATTTAATATTGTATTTTTTGTAGTATAAATACTTAGTAATAAGCTCGAGTTTTCTGCATTCATTGTTCAAAGCTGATTTTTAACAAATCAAAGCAAATGGAATCTCTGTTTGGAATGTATGTCATAAATAAAAGTATGAGGTGAAGTTCAAAATTTAATTTTACTACAAGTTATTAGACATTTGGATAGTTTAGTACGTAACCTTTTTGAACCTTACGGGGCATATGCCCCACCAGAAGCATACTGCTTAGCTAAATAGATCTTCTTTTAACATTAAATTTGCACATAACAGTCTTTTGAGCTTACTTTTATTTAAATGGTTGGCAAAAATTGTAAAATTGTCATGACGGCATAGAGTTATATTTATGCATCATTTCTTGAGGAAAATAACTTAAATAGCTAAAAAAAGTGAACGACATAATATAAGTATTATTTACATTCTTTTACGTTATTTTGAAACATAATTTGCATTATTTTAAAGTCTATCACCATGAAAGCAATAAAAACAATCTTATCTTTACGACACGGGATGCATATGTCCCAACCGTCTTTTTTCATGTGTCATTAGTCACTCAAAAAGACTAATGGGACTTCAATGTCCAGGGCCTACCGCAAGATGTAAAGTTCAGATTTTTTTTTTTTTTAAAAAGAAAACTCATATTTATCAATGGTAGAAAAATAATGCGCTACCAAAAAAAAAAAGAAGAAAAAAAATTTCTCTATAAAATATGAAAAATTAGTCTTGAAAGGGTTAATGCGCTTTTAGTGATTTCCCCATAATTAAATATTTATTTTCAAAACAGATTTTTTTGAAAAAGTTTATACTGGTTATATTTTTGAATTAATGTTATTTTTGTTGAATTTAAAGTTAATAACTAATTTATTTAAAAGCTTGTCTTACGTTTAACAAAAAATTGGTAACTAAATCTGAAATGTAAAATGAGAAAAATAATGTTTAAAAACAAATAAATTATGTCGTTATGAATCAGATTTTTGGAAACTGATTTAATTAAATTAAATTTTTTTTAATCTAAAGCATGTCAAAAATAAAATATGATTTTTTAAAGAACTTCTTTTATCAAGTAAATTAAAATGAGAAAAATATTTTTTCAGGATTTAAGTGAAAAACGGTAGGCACATTACTTTTATGATAAATATTTATAACTATTTAAAATTCTCTTTACTTCTTTTCGCATTAGGTCAGCGAAAAATAAAAATGTTTTCTTCTTTTTAGTCTTCTTGAAAAGAGTATTTTTTAAACATTTTATTTTCTTATCTTGTTATTTTTAGTTAGTTTTGAATCATCTGGTTTATATTGTAATGTGGTTGGATTGGTTATAAAATATAAATCTTAAGAAACATTCGAAACTTAGTGTTAAAATCAAACACAGCTCTAGTTAAAATTTTCACAACCAAACTAGTCGGAGAGCGATCGAAATTGTGATAGATGATAACTTCTCTTTGATAATGAAATTTATNAAACCAAACGATGTTAAATAACAAACCAAACGATGTTAACAAAATGACGTAGAAAGCGCAACTAGATCAAAATTATACAAGCACAACTAGATCAAATTATAATACCTGAGTGCTTGACGTAACAGATATAGAAATAGAATTTGATACCATAAAAAATTATATAGAAATAGAAATTGATACCATAAAAAATTTATTCGTTTTCGTGTTCTTTTCATGTATTTAGCATTTTAGTTTTTTTTTTCTTAAGCGTTGTAGCTATATAATTTCAAACATCCTCAAGAGCTATAACACATCTGCAGCAGAACTGGATATGAAGACAAAATTGCAGGACAGGAACACTTTAATTGTCCACTAATCTTCAGATTTCCTGCCATGTTTTAAAAAACTTTATTTGTGAAAACCTTCAGCGTGGCGGACAACTGGCCGCCTTAGGCGGCTAGTGTAAAATAATATTAAGGCGAACGCTAGATAATATTAGATTGTATAGAATTTAACGTTATGTAATGCAAAGAAAACAACGATCTTCTGAATCTTTTTAAAATTCGAAAGTTGTGCAAGATAGCGTTAGATATTCTGATTTTATGATATTTAATATTATTTGTAACTTGGGACTAACTTCCTTTATGCATAAACACCCTACCCTGCCTATACGGCTAATCAATCGATATGGTATTACCTGATAAAAACTGTCGCTTCAAAATATATAAATAGCAACAAACAGTTGACGTGATTCAAGCGTTTCAAAAATAGGCACCCATTTTCAAGACTTGCCATCTCTAGGGCGACGTAAACAAAGTGCCTTCCTGAACTTGTAACCATCTTCCCTCCCCGATAGACATGCATATTCAGCTTTGAGAGCCCTGCAAGCTAAAAGCTTGCTACGCAACGAAACACACTTCACAGTCTTGAGAGCCTAAACAAAATTGAAACTAAATATGTGGTAAATCAAAAAAATTATGAATGTTTTTTTAAAAATTAAATATATTTGTTCAGAACGTTGAAGTATTATTTTGTCAAAAAAATTCATAAATAATTTGCGTGAAAAGTTCCAACATCAATCGAACATAGCCGGCTTATCGAACATGTTTGTGAGTGCAAGAAAATATCATTTTGTAATTAACTATGTTAACTTAGAAGTAAGAACGTGGATGATGTAGATATGTGTTCAAAATGTTTGAATTTTATTATTTATTTTTCATTCGTGTTACTTATCTATCGCCAGCATTATTTTCTGAACACTAACTCTTCTGTGTGGACAAAATCTTATTTAGAAATAACGATGCTAATTTGAAGCGTACACATTAACGTAAAATTATGGCTATTCACAGCAGATGGAATGTTTGCGTGTTACTGTTGTAATGAGGAGGGAGTTGGCTATTCAAAACATAATTGGAACATTAGTGGATGCATTACATACCTTCGTTCCCAAATGTGCTTAGAAGATACCAGAAGTTGTAAGAATCCTGGACAATATGTTTTGTTGGTAGAAAATGAGTTAGGGCATATAAGGCTGCAGAACCAAGAATAAGAGCTACAAAAATGCTTGCCCAAACCTTCAAAGAATAAATGCAAACTAGAAAATTAGTAGTTATTAGTACATCTGGAAACTGTGTCATTAATTTGAAAGCAAAATTTTGAAAGAAGATATTAGGACTGTTTTTGAAGGCTCCGTCATAGTATGAAATGATGCCTTTTTGCGAAAAATATGCTATTTTTATAACTGCTGTGAGTTTGCAACTGTTACTCATATGACTGTTAGATCAAGTTTAGCTTATCTAAAGCCAGGGCTGCCAACGCTTATTTTGGAAATGGCGGAAAACGAAAATATGGAGAAAAGCCACAGTTTTGAGAAAATGAACAGCTTTTGTGGTCTTATTTATTAATACTTAAAAAATTACTCCACTGTTGCCTTACCTGGGCTCATAAAAATTAAAAAAAACTCAGAATACGGCAGTGATATGGATAATTTTCCTTTAGGTGGAAAAAAGTCGCCGAATTAACTATTTTTAGAGAAGTTTAATAACTTTTAAAATATTTAAGTTATTTGTAAGCTTAAAATGTATACATATAAGTTTAAAATCATGGCATTACTTCAAGTGCACTTATGGCTCTTTTGTTTTTCTTGGCGAAAGAGCTTCCAGAAACAGCTCCTGTCTCTATGTATTCTTATAACTTAATAAAAAAAACTTGAATATGGGTCGTGTTTCTTTTTGAGCAGTTTTAATACTTTCATGTAGTGGTTTGAATTATAAACATTCGCCATTTTTCTGTAAGGAATGGCGAATAAAAAAAAATCCATCGGTTAAACTCATTGTTACAAACTAAACTTTTCTTAACATCTTTTGAATGCATTCATGGACTAAATCAGCGTCAACTTAGATTTTCTACACGAGTTTAAAAACCGACGCAGGCTAGGACTAAATGTGAAGGTTAGCCTAAGTCAGAGGTCGCCAAAGTGGTCTATATAGACCCCCAGGGGTCTATTCCGCAAAAGCGGGGGTCGATCTGAGACAGAGAGTCGAATGGGGGTTGATTCGAATAGGATGTGTCGATTGGGGGTCGAAGAAAAAACAGCTCTTAATATGCAAGTCACAGATACGTAATTTATGTGATTTGCGTATTAAGAACTGTTGTATGTAAAATTTGTGAATTTTTTTGTAATTGANAGAACCAAGAATAAGAGCTACAAAAATGCTTGCCCAAACCTTCAAAGAATAAATGCAAACTAGAAAATTAGTAGTTATTAGTACATCTGGAAACCGTGTCATTAATTTGAAAGCAAAATTTTGAAAGAAGATATTAGGACTGTGTATGAAATGATGCCATTTTGCGAAAAATATGCTATTTTTATAACTGCTGTGAGTTTGCAACTGTTACTCATATGACTGTTAGATCAAGTTTAGCTTATCTAAAGCCAGGGCTGCCAACGCTTATTTTGGAAATGGCGGAAAACGAAAATATGGAGAAAAGCCACAGTTTTGAGAAAATGAACAGCTTTTGTGGTCTTATTTATTAATACTTAAAAAATTACTCCACTGTTGCCTTACCTGGGCTCATAAAAATTAAAAAAAACTCAGAATACGGCAGTGATATGGATAATTTTCCTTTAGGTGGAAAAAAGTCGCCGAATTAACTATTTTTAGAGAAGTTTAATAACTTTTAAAATATTTAAGTTATTTGTAAGTTTAAAATGTATACATATATAGTTTAAAATCATGGCATTGCTTCAAGTGTAAGGTATTTAAATTATAACTCTTTTATTTTCCTTAACGACAGAGCTTCCAGAAACAGCGTCTGTCTCTATGTATTCTTATAACTCAATAAAAAAAAAGCTCGAATTCGGGTCGCGTTTCTTTCTCTGCAGTTTTAATATTTTCATGTGGTGATTTGGATTATAAACATTCTCCATTTTTTCTGTAAAAGATGGCGAATAAAAAGTAAAAAAAATCCATTGTAGAAACTCATTGTTACAAACTAAAGTTTTCTTAATATCTTTCGAATGGATTCATGGACCTCGGCGCCAACTTAGATTTTCTGCACGAGTTTAAAAACCGACGTGGGCTAGGAATAAATGTGAAGGTTAGCCTAAGTTATCAGACATTTAAAAAGTAATGTGTTCAACCGTCACAGGTAGCTTTAAATATATACATGGTGTTCCGTAAATGCTGCGACAAACTTCTAGAGGAAGTAGGGCACATCATAAGGATTATGAATTACCAAGGAAACCGTAACCGGAAATGTCATCTTACGCTGGTAGGAAGCGCCTTTCTATTATGGACATGTTACTCGTGTGTCTTTGAACTTGCACCTTTATATTTATAATTTTTTTAAAACATTTTAATTTCATATTAGTTTTATGTTACTATTAGTCATTGTCGAGAGTTCCATTAAAATAGGTTCAGAAATGCTGTTTTATCGTAATTTAATGATTAAGCGAGCAGAGATTTTTGGTGCCGTCTTAGCCATAGCTATTTGAAAGCAGTTTTTGGCAATAATTAATAAAAAATCAAAAATTAAGTTAATGTAGGCAAATAAAAGTGCCCCATGTTCAAAGGCACATGATGTAACAGCTCATTATAGGAAAGCGCCCTCAGTTGCATTCGATAACATTTCCGGTCACGGTTTCCTGGTTAATTCTTAATCCTTATGATGCGCCCTGCTTCTTCAAAAAGTTTGTCGCAACATTTGCGGAACACCTTGTATACGCTTCTTCGCTCAAATTGAAATTGATTGTTGCTGATTTGATCAATTGATTGCTGAATTTCTAAACACTTTAATTACTTTTTCTCTTAACGAAATTTCTTGTTATAAAATTGAAAGATAATAGTTCTCGATTATCTTCCAAATTTATTTAGATAAAAATTCATTACTTCTCAAACTTTCCATCATTATTTCTGAAGCTAAGTTATTATGAACCTTATAAATAGTTTAATGTTTAGTAAGGCGAGAAGCTATATAAATAATAACGAATCATTTCATAGAACATTGCTTACAAATATTAAATTACGCAATACTCAAACAGCATTACAATCATTACAACAACATTACATACAAAATAGCAGCGAATGTTTCAAAAATGACCCATGATTTCAAAGATAATTTGATGAAAACGGAACAAAAATGACTGCCATTTGCAGCAATATCATGGCACAACATGACAAATTTATCAAATGTGCATGCAACGTATTTCAATTGGAATGATGTAGCATGCAGTAGAAAATATTCAATCGATAAATATTATAAATAGTTTTTAACCTTTTCGAATCTGATGGGACATATATATCCTATTAGGTTTGAACGTCTGATGGGACATATATGTCCCATAAGACATTCCTAGTAGACTGTTGGACAAAATAGTTCTCATTTTACCATGGATTTGCACATTACATGCTGTCATACATTTCATGATGTCAACTTCCCCCTTCTATTTGATGGCTGTCAGCACTTGTTAAACTGTCATCGCAATCACAGTTTTTGAAGATTTGTGTACCACATCGCGAGCCATAACTGAAAGAGTGCTAAGAAATAATGAGTGTCATAATTGTCATAATATAAGTATTACTTATACCCTTTTACGTTGTTTCGGATCATAATTTGCATGATTTTTAAAGTTTATCATTTTATTATCATCTGCTACCGTCGGATATTGATGGAGTAACATATGTTTGGATATTTAACGGGACATCAATGTCCCTGAACCTACCTGCAAGAAGTGAGTTCAGATTTTGTTTTATTAAAAAAGGTTTTTTTTTATTATCAATGGTGGAAAAAAAACAATGCCAAAAGCAAAAACTTTTCACTATAAGAAAATTAGAAATTAGTCTTTCTATTCTATTTTAATTTTTTATTTAACTAATTGTTTCAAATCGTAGACTAGTCGGTTATTTTGGGGACATCTGGTATGCTGATGTAAAATGAAGATAAAGAAATAGAACATTACATACAGTTGGTGTCATGGGTCGGATTAAAACAAATTGTCTGCTCTCAAGGGCTGGGTTAAGAACGACGAAGCTGAGCTTGTTAAAAATGTAAGGTGAGCTGTAATCCATAACTTTAATTCGAGTTGCTCGCATCGATATCGTTGCCACAGTGAATATCACATCCTAAGGAGGAAAACGATATTTATTAGAAAGCTACAAGTTCAATAAATAAAATAAATCAGACGATTTTTTTTGCCAAATGAACTTAAAATTTTTTATAAATGCATTATTTCTATTGTCAAATGCTAACAAAATTGGTTGAAACAATGAAAACAAAATTGGGTTGTCTTCAATTTTTAAGTAAAGTTTTACGCTTATATTATCTATAATACATGACAGAAAGTAAGAGACTATCATTAAAACAGACAAACTATTCAAATATTTAGAAGCATTATTTAATAAAATAATTCGATGTTTTTTTTTTATCTAGATGCAAAATTATTGAAATCAGTAATTAATTCATAACTTTCTCATATTTTTTTGGAGTTAAGCAGAAAGGCGATGTATAGTAAATTTTTGTACATTATAAAAATTTACGCTACAAATTCTTTTCATCTTTAAGAAAGTTGATTTCCTTCAAAGCCAGTTTTACTTTCTGCGATTGCTCTCCGAACATATTTTAGCTCGTTTTACAACACCTTTTGTCTTTTCTTCTATTAAAAGAATTTAAGCACAAATGTATAAGGACAGCGCCCTATAATATTCTTTATATTTTGTTTTTAATTTAGGTTCGTATGAGGGTTAGACGCATGTAAGTTAATTTGTCACACACAGAAGTAACAAAAAAAAGTGAAATAAAAATTTAGTACATTTTTGTCGATTCGTATTGTTTGTAGAATTTTGTTTACTTCAAATTTATAATTCGCAAAATGTTAAAAAATAAATGTTAGTATTTTTGGTTTTACCTTTCTCTGTAGCAAAAACAAATGTAGTATGAAAACAGAAGTAGCTACAAAAACAATGATCAAATTATTGTAACATTTCGCACTGAAAACAATAATTTTGGATAAGAAAACTATAAAAAAGCCTGTCAAATTCCATACTTCTGTAAATCTACAAGTCATGATTGATCTTTCATTGTTGTTTGGAATGTTGGTTGTTAAAAATGCATGTTGATACAACATCTGATAGTAATAATGGAAAGTCACATACTTTGTTAAGATATTGGTGAAATTTGGTAGTGAGAAAGTGTTTCTTCCTTTTTTTTTCTAGAGACGTGATCTCTTATTGTGATGATTTCGATGATGTCTAATCTAACGCTTTTTTTTGATCTTTAGATTTTGTTTCTTAATAACATGCATTTTTTACACACTTTTTTTTACCCCGTTATTTATTGTTTCAAATTCTTAAATTCATAATTTCCAAAACTATATTAGTTTTTGATCTAATGAATGGTTTGCAAATAATATGATGTAATCTTAATGATTCGAGGGCTTAATCACAAATATACTGGTTAATTTCTGCAGACAATATTTTAAGTTATGAAATAAAACGCAAAAGCTAATTTCTTAAGAATAAAAACACTTTTTTCACCATAAGAAAAAGTTCGCATCTTTTTAACTTTAAAATATCAGAATTTTCGTAATACGAAAATTTAGTCCCAATTGTTTGAGAGTTGATGAGTACGTTTTAAATTTGGAGTGCCCCCCCAAAAAAAATGTTAATTTCTCCTTTTGTGTATTTTACCATATCTTTTGAAGAACTAAAAAAATTCTCCACAATTATTAGAACTCATTTATCTAAACACCGTTTTATGCAAAAAATACATTTTTAACTGTTATTTCTTACTATTTAATTTCTAATCATTTAAATCGTTACTATTAAATCTCTTATTATTTAATTTATTCTTATTTAATTTATTCCTATTTAATTTCTTATTATTTAATTTTTTTTATTTAATTTCTCATTATTTAATCAAATTACATTTTCCAAATTATAACTACCCTATCCCCCTATTTTGAAGTTTGAAAAGAATGATTTTCAGAAAAAAATGCTTGATTATTCAGAAAGAGTAAATTTTTGTGCCGATGTAATTTATCATGGTATCTTAGAGAATGGCATAAAAGTCATTTATTCCGTTAAATTTGTTTTCCAGTTTTGTATTTCGTACTAAATGTGTGGAAATAAAAAACTATAATTTTGAAGACACGAATTTGCCGTAAACCTTTACGATATGAACATAATAATTGCTAATGAATAATTTAAATACAGTATATTTTTCATTTATTAACCAGAATTACGTTTTTTTTACCAGAAATTTTACTTCAATGCAGTACCTTAATTTTTTTCAGAAATTTTTTCTCCTTGTTGTTGGATTAAACAAAAACAAAATAGACATGTGAAAAATTTGATGAATGTGGTAAAATTTGGTAAAAATGGTAAAGTAAAAAAAAACTGAGATCGTATTGCCTAAAAACTATTTAATAGGTTAAATTTCCTTTTCAGTTTCGTATGCTTTACTAAAATATGTGGTAAATGTGAAATATAATTTTGAAAACCAGAACTTTCGCAAACCGTTACCGTATGAATGAAAAATATTCCAAATGAATGGTTTAAATATCGTATATTTTGGTTTTAATAACCAGATTAATTTTCTTAAGGTAATTTTGAAAGAATTTTTTTCCTCCGTGTAGCTTTATAATAATGGTGTGGCAAATTTGAACTTAGTGTTATTCACCGAATAACGCAATCCCCGAAATTTTCACAGTTTTGTTTACAACACAAAAATTTGAATCATCTACATAAATTTTGCTGCGTTTTTCACTGAAGAGGCTCTCCTGAAGAATTTGGCTAGTTCTTCATATAACACCCCTAGCTCTTCATATTTATTAAAATTATAAATATTGTTACCTACACCACGTTGAACGAGACCGATATATCCTGTCCAGCTTCCATTTGGCAACTCACGTCCCGTGTCTTGATCTCTGCGTTTGATGATATCAATTCTGGAAAAAAAAATTAAAATAACGTTGTTAAAATCTATAATTAAAAAATCATAAGAGCAGCCACCGATGTTTTTGTTTCAACTTAACGTTGCACTTGAGATAGGGATTTGCTCCAGAAATGCGAAATTTTCATTCCCTCACACTTGCGGATAAATCTTTAATTATTATTTTATGTACCGTCATTTGTGCAGCGGGGGCTACTTTGTGCAAATTAGAATGTGGAATTTTTCAAGTGCTGCTATTCAGTATTATGTTTATTTCACGTTAAAAATGTGTGGAATTTGAAGATAGAAGTCTCTTCTATTACTACAAACATTTTTTCGAATTTTAAAACAATCTCAGAGTGTGTTTCGTTCATCCAATGTCAACAACTTTCTGAGGATGTCGGATGTCGAAAAGTGTGCGTGGAAACTTTAGCTGTGAAATGCAAAGACGTTCATAAAACAATTGTCGTAAGTGCAAAATTTTTTATTTATATATTAATAAACAATTATATCATGTTAGCGTTAAAAAAATTTGAAAATTAATAACAAATAAA
>NC_092207.1:75401764-75412495 GCF_043381705.1 Parasteatoda tepidariorum | reverse complement strand
GAACCATTCTGGAGTTAAAAATTGCTCTGGTGGAAGAATGGGAGGGTCTTCCACAAGTCCTCCTTAACTCCCTTATTAACAGCATGCATACTCGTTGTGCATGCTGTCTGTCAATCAGGGGTGACCATACACCATACTAGAGCCAACACACACTGTACAAGCCTCACTTTTATTGTCATCTTTTATCCTTAAGTTTAGACTACATTGGATTTATTGGCAATAGGTCTTGCAGTGAATGGTACTTTCATTTTTGTTTTGCATACTTTATTATAATGGAATAAGCTATATCCACACCAAATTTCATTTATTTATATTCAGTATTTTTTGAGATATTTGGGAAAATGTCTTCCATCTCTTAATTTTGTCGACCAGTGTATTATCAGTAATACATGACAGAAAATAAGAGACTATCATTAAAACAGACAAACTTTTCAAATATTTAGAAGAATTATTTAATAAAATAATTCGATGTTTGGGTTTCTTTTTTATCTAGATATAAAATTATTGAAATCAGTAATTAATTTATAACTTTCTCATATTTTTTGGGGTAAAACAAATAGGCGATGTATAGTAAATTTTTATACATTAAAAAGATTTACGCTACAAATGCTTTTCATCTTTAAGAAAGTTGCTTTCCTTCAAAGCCGATCTTACTTTCTGCGATTGCCCTCCGAACTTATTTTACCTCATTTTATAACACCTTTGTCTTTTCTTCTATTGCAAAAGAATTTAAGCACAAATGTATAAAGACAGCGCCCTATAATAAATATTTTTTAGTATATCTTGTTTTTAATTTAGGTTCGTATGAGGGTTAGACGCATGTAAGTTAATTTGTCACACACAGAAGTAACAGGAAAAAGGGAAATAAAAATTGCGTTTTTGTCTATTCGTATTGTTTGTAGGATTTTGTTTACTTCAAATTTATAATTTGCAAAATGTTAAAAAATAAATGTTAGTATTATTGGTTTTGCCTTTCTCAGTAGCAAAAACAAATGTAGTATGAAAACAGAAGTAGCTATAAAAACAACGATCAAATTATTGTAACATTTCGTACTGGAAACAATAATTTTGGATAAGAAAATTAGAAAAAAGCCTATCAAATTCCATACTTCTGTAAATCTACAAGTCGTGATTGATCTTCCATTGTTGTTTTGAATGTTGATTGTTAAAAATGTATGTTGATACAACATCTGATAGTAATTAAGGAAAGTCACATACTTTGTCAAGTGAACAAGTGTCATTGGTGAAATTTGGTAGTGAGAAAGTGTTTCTTCCTTTTTTTTCTAGAGATAAGACGTGATCTCTCATTGTGACAATTTCGATGATGCCTAATCTAACGATTTTTTTTTTATCTTTAGATTTCGTTTCTGAAGAATAGTATAAATTTTTTTACACACTATTTTTACCCCGTTATTTATTGTTTTAAATTGTTAAATGTATAATTCCCAAAACTATATTAATTTTTGATCTATTGAATGGTTTGCAAATAATATGATGTAGTCTTAATGATTCCAAGGCTTAATCACAAATATTCTGGTTAATTTCTGCAGACAATATTTTAAGTTATGAAATAAAACACAAAAGCTAATTTCTTAGGAATTAAAGCACTTTTTTTACCAGAAGGAAAAGTTCATATCTTTTTAACTTTAAAATATGAGAATTTTTGTAGTACGAAAATTTAGTCCCAATTGTTTGAGAGGTGATGAGTGCATTTTAAAATTTGAGTCTCCCCCCCAAAAAAAATGTTTATTTCTCTTTTTGTGTATTTTACCAGATCTTTTGAAGCACTAAAACAATTCTCCACATTTATTAGAACTCATTTATCTGAAACCATTTTATGTTTAAAATACAATTTTATAGTTAACTATTATTTCTTACAATTCAATTGCTAATCATTTAAATTCTTACAATTAAACTTCTTATTTAATTTATTCTTATTTAATTTCTTACTATTTAATTTCTTATTATTTAATTGAAATTACATTTTCCAAATTATAACTACCCTATCGTTCTATTTTGAAGTTAAAAAGGAATGATTCGCGGAAAAAATGTTTATTTATTCAGAAAGAGTAAATGTTTGCGTCTATGTAATTTATCATGGCATCTTAGAAAATTGCATAAAAGTCATTTATTCGGTTAAATTTGTTTTTTAGTTATGTATTTTGTACTAAATGTGCGATAGTAAAAAACTAAAATTTTGAAAACCTAAATTTTCCTTAAACCTTTACGATATGAACATTATAGTTATGAATGAATAGTTTAAATACAGTATATTTTGCATCTATTAACCAGAATTACGTTTTTTTTACCAGAAATTTTATTTCAATACAGCACCTTAATTTTGGCAGAAGTTTTTTCTCCTTGTTGTTAGGTTAAACCATGGGTCGTCAAACTTTTTGAACATCGACCCCTATATAATTTTTGAAATCTCCATCGACCCCCATAAAATTAATTTTCAGTTAATTAAAATAAAACTATTAGATACTGTGTTTATACATTTATTTTATGACTTTAAACATTTATTAAAGTAATAGTACATTGTGTAACAATAGTTTTATGAGAAAATTAGTAAAGTTACTACAGATTTATTGCTTCTGAATCAATGAGATGGGTGTGCCTAGTGTTTTTTTGCAAAGTTCGCTATAGTGGGTTCAAAATTGGTCAATTTTAATCTTAAATTCCCTCAAAACTCCACATATATTTCTGTACTTAGTTAAGATTGAATTTGCGTAACTGAAACCGGCTTCAACCTTATAGGAACTTGTAAATTCTAGCATAAATGGCTGAGCTATTTCGTAAAGTTTTACATATTTTTGCATTATATTTATATTTGTCCAAAATTTGCTTATTGTTAAATTTTTAAAAAGCGTCTTTGCTTCAAGATCCGATAATAATTCAACAAGCTCATCTTGCAGTTTTGTCTCGGGCTGTACTAATCCATATTATTAATGCTTACCTTCTTTTTTACATGTATTGATAATTAAAATTGATATCTAAACTAAACGAATGGTTTTATCAAAACAATAACTAATTATCAAAAACTGTAAAAGTGTTAATAATGACACTGCAAATATTCAACATTCTTCACAGTTTGCAAAGATAGCTGAAACTGCATATGATATTTTTGTTTTTAACATCAATACTCGTCACATATGACATTTGAACAAGCGCACATAGGCATATGACTTATAAGCCAGCTTGCTTCACCCGAATAAATATATGTTTATTATTTTTTGTTTTATAAAGAAACTGATATTAAGTCAATTACAAAAAAATTCACAAATTTTACATACAACAGTTCTTAATACGCAAATCACATAAATTACGTATCTGTGACTTGCATATTAAGAGCTGTTTTTTCTTCGACCCCCAATCGACACATCCTATTCGAATCAACCCCCATTCGACTCTCTGTCTCAGATCGACCCCCGCTTTTGCGGAATAGACCCCTGGGGGTCTATATAGACCACTTTGGCGACCTCTGGGTTAAACAAAAACAAAATAGACACGTGAAAAATTTAATAAATGTGGTAAAATTCAGTAAATGTGTTAAAATTTGGTAAACGTGGTAAAATTAAAATATCTAAGATCATGACATAAAAACTATTTATTTGGTTAAATTTACTTTTCAGTTTTGTATGTTTTACTAAATGTGTGGTAACATGAACTATAATTTTGAGAACCAGAGCTTTCGTAAACCGTTACCGTATGAATTGAAAATATTCCAAATGAATGGTTTAAATACTGTATATTTTGGTTTTACTAACCAGATTTATTTTCTTAAGGTAATTTTGCAAGAATTTTTCTTCTCCGTGTAGCTTCACAACAACGGTGCAGCAAATTTGAACTTAGTGTAGTTCACCGAAGTACACAACCGCCGAAATTTTCCCAGTTGTGTTTACAAAACAAAAATTTGAATCATTTACATAAATTTCGCTGTGTTTTTCATTGAAAAGGCTCTCTGGAACAATTTGGCTAGTTCTTCATATAACACCCCTAGTTCTTCATATTTATTGAAATTTAAATATTGTTACCTACACCACGTTGAACGAGACCAATATATCCTGTCCAGCTTCCATTTGGCAACTCACGTCCCGTGTCCTGATCTCTGCGTTTGATGATATCAATTCTGGAAAAAATTAAAATAACGTTGTTAAAATCTATAATTAAAAAATCATAAGAATAGCCGCCGATGTTTTTGTTTTAACTTAACGTTGCACTTTGTTTTGCTGCGGAAAAACTACAGAGGAATTGGGATTTGCTCCAGAAACACGAAATTTTCATACTATTACATTTGCAGATAAATCTTTAATTATGAATTAATGTAACTGAACATTGTTGCACTTAGACACACTGACCTTAATAGTGGAAGTTTTATTAAAACCTTTCCTATTTTTATTGTACAATATAGCAGCATAAAAATAATTAAAAAAGTGTATGTATTTTTGAAAAAAAATTAAAAATGTGTCCCGGATATTTTTAAAATGCTTATTACAGGAAATGTGAATAATAGGGTGATTCTTTATCTTCAGATTTGTCCATTTCTAAATTGTATTTACAGAAATGAGTGACTTGTTCTAGATTATATTTATTTATGCTACTCATTGTTTGACAATTATACATTAGGGTCTAATTTTTTTAATGCTCATGAAGCGAATTAGATTTATTTTATTTGTCATAACAGAATCATAACAAGATTTAAGTTTTTCGTTTAATATAAGTGTAATATGTCATTTCATAACGTTTAATACAAATAAATTGTAATATTTTTGTAAAACGTTATGACAAAATGTTCCTATATTCAAGCATTGAAGAAAAGATTTCTGTTTCATCGACTTAAACACCGACATTCGCTTCTGATGTTCATTTAAACATAATTTATCATTTCCTGACAAGCATGTAGTTAAAAACTGGTTTAATAGCTTTGACCTTTGTAGATAAGATTTATAAAGCTTAATAAATTTACATTTCTTGGTGAAAAGGTGACACTATAAATAAGGATTTTTTTTTTCTTTTCAGATTCTGAAGACGAGCAGTAGTCTAAAATAAAAAAATTAAAAGAGTGTGCCCGTGGGTGTTTTTAGTAATTCCAGAATCGCTTGTGTTCAGATCCTGGATAACGGGTAGGAGATGCAATTTTAGTCCTCTATCCTAAAAATCACTCATATATTTTAATTTGGTTATCAACTAAAAAATGTTAAAACCAATATTTGATAATATTTAAGATATTTCTGATCAGTGAAAAGTTTAAATAAAGAAGTTTTTTTCCCCCACGTAATCATGTATATATATTTTTTTCATTTTCGAAAATTTTTTTTTCATTGTAATCATAAAGATTTAGAATTTAATTTTGGATGGTAATCATGGATTTTTTTTCCATCCTAGAATCACTTTTTCCATCGGAATTATGAAGATTTTTTTTATTTCTAGAATGTCTTTTTTCGTCGGAATTACGAGAATTTTTTTTTAATCCTCGAATTTCTTTTTCCATTGGAATTATGATGAATTTTTTTATTCATAGAATGACTTTTTCCATCGGAATCACGATGAATTTCTTTATCCTCGAATTTCTTTTTACATTGTAATCATAAAGATTTTAGAATTAAATTTTGCATTGAAATCATGAAATTTTTTTTTAATCCTCGATTTTCTTTTTCACCACAATTATGGGGAATTAATTTTTACCCTATAATTTCTTTTTGCGTTGTAATTACGAAGGATTTTTTTCCATGCTAATTATGAAGATTTTTTTTTTTCATTTTAAAATTTCTTTTTCCATCGTAATCATGAAGAAATTTTGAGCTCAGAAGTTCTTTTTTTTAATATAATCATGAATTTTTTAATCCTATAATTACTTTTTCAATATTGATCATAAAGAATATTTTTTTTCCTCCTAGAATTTTTTTTTCGATAGTAAGACAAATTTTATTTTAAACTTTCATGTTTTTTTAAAGACGATTCTTCTTATTTTTAATTAAAATATTAATAAAATTTGCAAAATTTGCATTTTTCATGATTTCCCTACCCAACATTTTTTTAATTACGACTCCCAAGAATCTATTATAACTATAAATGTGAAATTTATATAAAAAATATGGACGAATCTCATTTAAAACTCAAGCAACGAGAAAATACTAATTACACGATTTATCATATTTTAGTGTAAATATAAGTTTTCCTTTTTCTCCCGGAGAGAAGTGTTTCCTTTATGAAGGGAGTAAATGAAAAAAAAAAAAAAATCGACCAAATTTTATTAATTTCATGTTAATGAGAAGGTAATATATTTCTATAGCTAATATTTAAAGGGATAATTACTTTTAAAAGTTCACACAACTTCTTGGTTTTTTGGCAAAAATTATAAGAATTTTTAAGATTTCAAAACATACGGGTACGCACAGAGAGGTATTACTTTCATTTTAAAATATAGGAGTTGTAAAAATGCTTAAATATAAATTTTTTTCACTGGAGCAAATTTTTACGACGTTTCTTTTGTTCTGTACAAAAAAAAAAGGTATTCTAATTCAAAAATGCAGTTGTTGCAGTGCGGTTTTTTTCGTCTGTTGGATACAAAATTGCTAATATCCTAAACCTTTTGGTTTTAAAATAATTTCTAGATATGTTAACAAAATTAATTTAAGTCAAACAATATTTATTAACAATAGCATTTTAAGCGAATAAAATTTATTTTATTTTCCTCATTCGGTGGGTCTTGAGAATGGGTGTCTGTTTTTGATTGCTTTAAGCATGCCGACTCTTTTCAAGTTTAATTATTTTTGAAGCGAATGAAATTTTTATATTATCAGGTATTCAATTGTTTGTATAATAATGAAAGTAGTCGCGCAGTACAAGAAAAAGAATTTTTTTTTAAAAAGCGAAGTCATAAATTAGCTGTTGTTTAGTAAATATATTTTTATTTTAGTTGAATTAGTTGATTAATTTTGTTCTTGTTATTCTGTGCTTATCAGTTTCCAGTTAAAGTGGCATTAGATAAATTGTTCTTGTTATTCGTCGCTTATAAATTTCTATTTAAAGTGGCACTAGATAAATTGCTAAAAGTAAATAAATAATAAATAAGCAAAAAATAATAAAAAAATATTAATATCACTTTAATAATTATTAAAATTGTTTTAATAGTCTCTGCAAACTGAACAAAAGAGAACAAACAGAAAATAGCTGGTATGCTAATAATTCTCAGGAATGGAGCTTGTTGTTTGTTGAAGTTGTGACCTCATTTAGTTTCGACGAAATTTTTTTGGGGTCTCAATGTAAAACCATCAAAAATATGAGAGACTTGAGACAATATAGTAATACATCGCATTATTTTTTAATCAGAAATTGACATTAACATCAAACTGTTCCTTATTATTGTTTTAACATAGGTACTTTACTAATATCAAGTTTTCACAAGACAGCAGCACAAGAAAGGCTCTGGACAGTTTTTTACAAGCTCCCAATTGTATAGCAACATTAAAGTTTAAATGTATAATGTTTGCTCAATGAGGTTGTTTTGAATATTCAAGGGATTTATCGCTAGTTCTAACGTTGAAAACAAAAATCGGTGAATTAAATGAAACTGTCATCTTTTTAAACTTAAAAATTTGGAATATGAATCTTTTTTTAATATCTCTTAAATGCAAAACTTTTGATAATAGTATATGATTATTGTACAATAAAGTGTTAACGCTATTTGAGATTTTTAAAATATTCAATAGTTCACATTATCTTACTTGAAGTTCAGTTTTTCTCTTAAAGTTTTTATAAGCTGATATTCAATTCCTTCCGGTTTTCCCTCTTCAGAAATAAAGTAAAAGGGTTTCTCCTAAGATTCGCAAAAAAATATTCTAAATTAATCATAAACTTATATTGGTTTAAAAATACTTAGGGGAGTGTCGGGTACCCCCGCCCACTGTCAATTTCATATGTATAGAATATTTTTTCAAGTCAATCGGCCATTGGACATTAATTGTTATATTAAAAAAGGATTATTTTCAAAGTTTCCAGTATTTATGCAGCTGGTAACATGGTAAACAATAGTTTTGAAAATATGTTGAATACAGTAGTCAAATTTTTTAAATTTCTATTTTTTTAAGCTAAACTATTCTATTTTTGGTTTATTCTTTTTGCATTATTTAATTAGATGATAAAACAATAGAGACATACAAAAATATTGATTATTACTCAATATTATACAGAAGTATGAGCAATAGTGGGCGGGGCTACCCGATTCTCCCCTATAATAATATTTATTAAAAGAAAGTCACGAAAAAATACTTTGCGAGTAATTTAAGAGCTCAAAAGCTATGAAATCATTAAACAATTTGAAGTATATAGTATTTAAAATCAAAATGAGAACATGGATTTCTCATCAAAGTAATAGGAAAAAAATGCGCTTAAATAACACACTGTTAGAAATTTCTCGGAAAAAATGGTTAAATGACAATTTATTTAATTGTTATTATACCATATTCAAACAAAACAGTCAAATAACCGTAAATAATATAGTATTCAAAGCGTTAACTGTTAGAAAAACATTGACCAGTTAAACAACCAGAGCTTAATCGCCCCAACTGAGCCCACCTGAGAAAGTAACTTAGATTCTTGCAGCTGGGTACATATTATGATCAAATTTTACCATATTTACTAAATTTCATCGCATATTAAAAGAACAACATATTTATAGCTAATATTACCACAATTGTTATCGAAGCACTGAAAAAGGTAAAAATTAAAGAGCTTTTTGGTGTTACCTAAGAGCTTGAAACACAGTAAAGTTTATTACATTCTGGTAGTTTTTACCATACGATTTTCTCTGTGTAGAAAACTCTTAAAGCTTATATTTTATTCTGCTATAAAATTTATCTTAAGCGTAAGTTTAAAATAAAATTGAACAGAATGTTACGATCAGAGCTATAATTTAGCTCATTGGCAGCTAAACATTAGAAACCATAGGAAAAAAAGTGCTGTAATTTAGTAGAACATAAAGTTTTACCATGCGGATTAATGGGTGTTATTCTTTTTTTAATTAAAGAAGGCTTAATGTTAAGATATTTAAGAAACCTTATTAAAGAGCTAATTTTATTTCCTTAAAATAAATAGTTACATTTGTGGATAAAATAAGACTTTTCTTATTTTATTTAAATTTATTTAAAACATTTATTTTATTTATAAGGATCAACCCACTTTTGTATTGAGAAAACCTATAAATAAGTGAAACATCTCAATTAGTTTTCGCAATAAATATTGCTTAGATTTAACAAACCCGTATATTTCTACTCAAGCAACTTTTAGTTCTAAAAAAAAGGTGCACGTAATTTAAAGCCTAACGAGAAATTTATGGAGTTCTTAAGATAGAGCATTTAATAAACTTAAAGAATGTGGTTAATCTCAATACAGAAACGGAATTTTGGTTTATTTATGGTCAAAAAATCTGCAATTGCCGGTTAAAATAAATGTTTTATGTGGCATGTCTTTGAAAACCATTTAACTTTTCATACGTGAAGAGAATAGTTGCTGATTCTTTTCTTTTGTTCAAAGTAAATTCCAATTAAAAATATATTTTCATGGTACATTTGTATTTTAAATCAGATTTTTTGAGATTTGTTGCAATATCGAAAAAAAAAGAAACTAAGTAAAACTTTGTCTCTTATTTTAAAATATTGTTTTGTGATTTTCCAAACTAATTTTTTTTTTCATACTTTCATGCCAGCATGATAGTTTTTAAATTTATAAACAGAACGTTGTTTAAATGTATGAAAAAAATGTGTTTTATGAAGTGAAAATTTTTTTATTATCAAAATCTTTTAATTTTGGCATATCTTACTTTATTGTTCTTTATGCAATACTGTTAACATTCTTTATTTGTTACTTTTTATCTAAGAAAAGTACTGACTGACAAAAAAAGCTTTTTTAAAGAGTACTTTTTGAATAAAACTAGCTACCTATTTCGTAAATTATACGGAAAATTTTTTAGTAAAACTGCCGTATTGTATAACTAATAATAATCGCCGTTGAACAGCTGATCCAATTTTGAGTGCGAAGCCAAAGGCTTCTGGTATAAGGCTCCGGGTTCGAATCCCACTCAGGGGTTGGATGTTTCTGTGTGTATTGTCATCTGTTGTTTAATTTGTGAATATGGCTAGCCCGTTGAGTGGGTATCTGTGGCAGTGTGGCGTGGGTAATGTTTCTCGCCTTTGTAACTTTGGTTCACAGGTGCCCACCGGGTAACGCTAAATGAGCAACACTTCCGGCACATCTTCTAAGGTGAAGAACGAAGGTTCAGTGAATCCCGTTATTAAAAAAAAAATCTTAGTATTAATATAAAATCAATAATTATGTAAAATACTTGACAACAGTTTTAATAAAAACTGTTATTTTATTATTAAAAACAACGTTTTTACGAATTTGAAAGGTATGAAATATTCTTATTTTATGATAATTCTGTTTCCTGGTATTTACATAAAAATAGGTCAGTTTGAACTTAAAGAAACCATGCGGGCTTTGTTTCGATATTAATTGTAAATTATCTGTCAAAAAACAATGAAATGAAGGTTTTAAGAAAGGTTAAAGTAAAGGTTAAGACAGATAAATCTTTTTGTACTTTTAAATACATTTCTTCATATTCATTTAATTTATTTGCTGATAAAAAAAAACTACCTTTACTTAAACAAATTATGTATTAATATTTAATAAAAAAATATTTTTACTTGTATTATATACTAAAATATATATATA
>NC_092207.1:75314351-75400797 GCF_043381705.1 Parasteatoda tepidariorum | reverse complement strand
AAAAAAGTTTAAAAAAATAAATAAAAAATATTTAAAAATATATATATATATATATATATATATATACGAGTTTTGTTTAATATCGTAAGATCATATCGTTCCTTGCTCTTGCTATGGAGATTAACAACATACAGGAATGGTGAAAAACCTTTGGTGGCTCAGAATACCGCAGAGGAATGGATATTTTTTTTTCAAATTTAAAAATAATGAAATCCCATCAAAATATGAAGAAAACAGACCTACATTTACAAATGTTGTCCTCAGGGTTATGCCTTTGAAATTTCGAATCCTTCTATCAGCTAAATGTATAACCTTCAGTCCGCTGGCTGATGACCATTCTGCCACTTTGTCCTTTAATATGCAACTTCCTTTTTCATTCATGTCAGAACCGTGGATAGCTAGTTTTGAATTGTTATTACTCTAAAAAAGAATTATATAGATGTTTTGGTAAAATATCATGCTCTACATCTTCGGGAGATTGATAAGCACCGTTCGAGGAATGGTGACTTAACTATAAAGAAAACTGTAGATTCTCGCAGTGACTTTATTTTACATAAACTCTAAATATAATACGATATACATAGCATACATGCATAACATAGACTATTTATGACTACAGCTATCATTGACACAGAGTTTCAGCCCGGAGGGTAATTTTTCGATATAATTACCGTTTTGTATGGTAATGACAATTCTGGTAAAAGAAAAAGAAGCTATAATTCTTTGTAATAAAACCAAAATGTATGGTACTTAAACCACTTATTCAGTAATTTTTCTGTTCATACAGTAATGGTTTCCCGGAAATTCTCATTTTCAAAATCATAGTTCGGTTTGAATTCGGTTGAAACAATGTGAGGTGTGCTTTTCTGTATTACCTCACATTTAGTAAAAAATACAGAACTGAAAAATAAATTTAATCGAATAAATGGTTCTTATACCATGCTCAAAGTTATTATGTTAATTACCAAATTTCAGCACATTTATCAAACTTTATCACATGTTTATTATTAATTATGTTTATTATTAATTATCGCATGTTTATTATTAACTAACCATATTTTATTATTACTTTTAACAAAATTATTACCAAAGTATTTCGGTAAAAATTACCGAAATTTTAGGTGAGTTCAGAGATACGGTAAATTATAGCATATTCTGGTAGTTTTGAACATGCTTTTTTTCTCAGTGCGGATACACGAGAATATTAGGCCCTCTGGATGTATTGCACATCGAGCTAAGAGATCCATCCCTGTGTATAATGCTTGATCCAAAGATCAGATTTTTATATCTAATATTTGAATTTCCAATCATCAAGACTAGAGTACTTTTAAAGATCAATCCTAGTTTTAAATATGATAAATTATTAGTGCTATTTATTGTGTGTCCCAAAAACGACTTTCGGTTTCTCTACTTTTCTAATATGTCATCAGAAATTTCAGATTTTAAATAAAATAACAGTTATATGCACAAATCAAGATTTTTCAGTTTTTTGAAGGAAAAGATTTTGCTCGCGAACTGCGGATTCATTTTCAACACTCCCAAAAAACATAACAGAATTTTTCAATATTTCCAGACTTTCCTCCGTTGTTCAGTCTAATAGAAACGTATGGTTTTCCGAGTTAAGTTCAGAAAATCTGGTAATTTTTTGATCAAATTTTGAACATTAGATACAATTCTCGTCAACAGATGACGCTGATGGCCAGAGAAATTACAAAACAATGGTTTCTGCCTCACGTCCGACCATTCTAATAAAATTAGGTATTTATTCGGACGTATCTTTATGTAATTAGTAGTGGTTATATATATATAATATGTATTTGAAGTTTTAGTTCGCCTCATTATATGAAAAAACTTGTAACATTTCGGGAACCGCAGTTGGTTAGGCGATAGAACGGTACTTTTATATAAGGTGACCCAGGCTCAAATCCCAGTGATGGCCGGTTGATATGAATCCTGTTCCTCCAAGCTCGGAACGCAGTACTGATGTAAAATTTCTTCAATGGTAGACGGATCATGGGTTAGAATTCCCTTGCAGTCGGGCTAACCGTGGAATAGTTTCGCGTTTTTCCTCTCCACATAAAGAAAATGCAGGGAAGTTCTGCATTGAGTTCAAAATTACAAGGCTAAGGAATTGAACATTGGTAGATGAAAACCCAAAACTGGGTCAGCTGTTCAACCCTGATTGCAAAATAAAATAAAACTTCTTAAGGATTTCTGAAGCATTGTGAGAGTGTGTTACTTAGTTTCCAAAACAAAACGCAGCAAATAATACATCTCTGTCAAGAACTGTTTACTTTTAATTGGTTTTTAAAATTCTGTCATTTTTGGGACTCTTGATATCAAGTTACGAAATCAGTCCGCAAACCTTGCTGTTTCTGTAAAGAACAATATTTTTTGATTTTGACGGGTTCGAATTTTGACTCTCAAACATAGTTGTTAGCTACATTTATGGTTATAAGTAATCTTTCAGAGGAATGTCTGAACCTCTTAATGTTATTTTTACTCTTTGAAACATAGTTACGCAATCCGAACAAAAATTGCATGCATTTACATCCCCTCGCTCCTGATTTCCTTTTAAATTTACATTTAATAGTTATTTATTGCAGTTTTTCGTTTTTTAATTTTATACTGACTAAAATAGAAATGTCAATGAAGCGTCTAAAATTTTTTTACATAGTTTTATAACGTAAATTTATAAGTAAAAACTTGAGAGTTCTACAAAATCATGTAAAGAGTTGAGGAGACAAAAAAATTTAAAAATATAAAAAGAGAAAAGAACGCTGAAGCGTAAAAATCCTCAACCATTCTTCTGACTAGACTATTGGAAGTGTGTTTGGCAAATTGCGACTGATCTTCAATATTAAAATGGAAGAGGAGATTTCAAATCCAGCGAAATAAGGAAGACCTACTCAGTAAAACAGTGTTTCTGTAACTAGCTTTCGTGATTTAATTGTGCAGAAGCAATAACTGTTTAACATAATTGAAAAAAGTATTTTTCATGCCATCGTATGTAAAATCTGATCATTAGATTATGATGATATTTAGGAATCATCATTATATTTTATGCATTATTACACATTATATATGTTACCGTTAAAGTGTATAGTTCAGTTACTTCATAGAATAACTAGGTATTTCATGATATAACTAGACAAGTCAGTTAAAGTATATAATAGATGAAAAATTTCGTACTTAACCTAGTTATTCTATGATGTAGTAGCTTATAATAGACTGTTAAAGTGAAAAATAAACAATTCCAAAGTTATTTTATAAATTAATTTATCAAACATAGCTAAAATCTCTCAAAAAATAAATTATATCTCTATTGCGAATGAATAATTGATAAGTAATAAGGAAAAGCAGTGGATATAATTTATTATTGCTCATAACGATAACTTCGTCTGAAATCAACGGAATGACGCCATTGCAAAGCAGCTATAAAAGGTTCAAAAATTACTAAAAGCAGGTGGAACCTGTCCAAAGAACTTTCGAGTGCCGTATTTTATACTTTAACGATCTAATAACCGTTATTCTATAGAATGGCTATAGTTAAATCGTAGATTTCAGTAATTTTAAGAACCTTAACTGACTTGTCTAGTTATTTCAAGAAGCACTTAGCCTGGTGGGCAGGGCCCTGAACTCATGTTTGTGAGGACGGGAGTTTGAATCCAACCGGTCGAAGACATCTCGTGTATTAAATGGTTACTGGCACACGTTAAATAGGTTGGATCACAAAGTCCTCCACATTCGCATAGCAAATCAACACAGCTGGGGGTACTGAATTGGAGATGGATCGTTCTCTGGTTCAGGTCAAAATTACGATCTGTGGACATATGAATCGATATATGAATGGGTCCGGTTGAAACGGTCCGGTTGAATGGGTCCGGTTGATATATGAAACGGTTGCGACGTCTGGGTGTGGCGGAAGTCAAATTCTAGGCCACAGATGGCGCCACTGGAGAAATAGGAAGAATCGCATCCCCTCTGCCTTAGCAACTGACGACAACACCAACTGAATTATACACTTTACGGATAACAAATACATCTTTTTACATTTACACTTTCATAAATGAAAATGTCAAAAGTAACATACATTTAACTGAACTTAACTGTGAATTTTTGAGACACTAATAAAATGGTTTGTATTTTATTAGCTCTTAAGTTTTACTTAATTCCTTTTTCGTAATAAAAATTTTATTTCTCTCATTTCCCAACTGATAATTATTTTCCAGTTATTTAATATGCTAAATGATTTTCTTATGAATAAAATAAATTTAAATAATGTGTAAAGAGATTAAAAAAATTATGTAATATGAAATAATTATTTTTTCTTGTTGCCATCAGAATTCGTAATATATGATTATTATTATTGTTTTGAAATAGAGTAAATTTTGATTTTTAAACAGATAATATTTGAACATTTTGAGATAATCTTATGCATCCTCAACATTTATTTCCCTTAGATAAAAACTTTTCATTAAATGAATAGAACAATATTTGCATTTGTTATACAAGTTCTTTTTAAAACGAGAAATTCTCAAAATATATTTTAAGATTCAGCCTGTCAAATTAAATTTTGAATAGCGAGTGCTATTTGAACAATAGTTGCTCTTTTAATTTTACAGAGAGAAACAATAGAATCCTTTCCTGTTTTGTAGTGATGTTTTGAATTTATTTAAAAGTGATTCTAACTGTTTGTTGCAGTGTATTAAAAGCAAACAAGAGAATACTTTGTATTGCTTTTACTTATTTTTGTATGCTTTAGAAATAAGACACATAAATGTAAAATATGAATAAATAAAAATTGTTGTATAGAGATGGTAAGTCATATTTGTAAGTATTATATTGTCTTGTTCTGGAACTAAACAAATACAAACGAGTGAAATTTAAATTCAAAATTATTTATTTTAATAATAGTTAAATAATAACAGTATAATGATAGATAGATTTTTAAATACGTATTATTTCAATAACAACAATGGATTATTAACGAAAGTTAAAAGAATAAAAGTGCTTGAGTGACAATATTAGTAACAAAAATGGACTCATTATGAGGGTTGAAAAAAGTAAGAGTTCTTGAGAGACATTAATAGTGATAGTAATGAATTAATTATGAAAGTTGAAATAGTGAAAGATCTATAGAGAAATATTAGTAACAACAGATTAATAATGGATTTTCAGAGAGTAGAAGTGTTTGAAGTACAATAATAGGGACCACAATAATAAATAATAAATATACACCGAAGAGCCATTGCATTATGACCCTCCTGCATCTGTAACAATGGGCTCGTTCTTGCTCGGGAACAATGTTTTCTTGGGATACATTAGGACCCAGAGTCCTCATAGAACAATCCCTGACGTCTGTAAGCTACTTGAACATAGTTGCAGACCAGGTTAACCCATTCATCGCAACATTTTTTCCTGCGGGGGATGATGTTTGCCAACAGGATAATGCACCTTGTCATAAGGGTCGAATCGTCGCGGAACATTCCAGTGACTTTCAAGTCATGTCCTGGCCCCAAAATTCACCTGACCTTAATCCAATAGAGCATTTGTGGTCCTACATGGAAAACCAAATTCGTGATGCCACGCTACCCCCTCGCAATGTGAGGGAATCGCAGGACCAGTTGGTGAGCGCTTGGTACCAGATACCTCAGACTACCTATCAGCACCTTGTGGAATCAATGCGACGGCGGGTGCTAGCAGTTTTGAGGGCTAAAGGTGGTCCTACATGCTATTAGCAGGGTGGTCATAATGTAATGGCTCTTCGGTGTATAAATAAATAATAAAAAATTATAAATATATTTAATAATGAATAATTATAAATATCATTAATAATAAATAATATTAATATGATTAATAATAAATGCGAAAACAAGGAGAGTGCTTGGTGGACAACGTTCGCAAGAACAATGGACTAATGATGAATATTTCAAGAATGAATTGCTTGAGGTACAATGTTAGTAAAAACAATGAATTAATAATAAATGTTGAAAGAATAAAATTGCTTGAAGTACAATAGTAGTAATATGAATGAATAAATAATAAATGTTAAGAGAATGGAAGTGCTTGAGTGACTGTGACAACAATAGACTTATAATGATTCTTGAAATAATGAAAGTACTTGAAAGTCATTATTATTAAAAATGGATTAATAATCAATGTTAAAAGAATGAAAGGAAAGTGAATGAAAGAGACAATATTTGAAACAGAATTTTAATAATGAGTGCTAAAGAATTAAATAAACCTCAAGAGAAAGTATTAATTAAAAACAATGAATTAATAATTAATGATAAAATGTTTACGGGACAGTATTAGAAAAAAATAAAGCTTAATCTAACAGTCATTAACTAACTTTTACGAACTCACAATAGTTATTAAAATATATTATTCGTTCAAAAGTGGTTTTCTGAATAAGAAATTAGTGCTTTGGAAAAACTGCCCGAAGTCAGAGTTTGAAGTTAGTTTTAAGCTATATTTTCTGATATATACCCAAAACGTATATGGTTTAAGTACTCTAAGCAGATTTCCTTTGGTTCTAACTTTGAATTGAAGTAGATACGAAATTATAAATTTCGTTAAAAGCAATTTTTAAAATCACAAATGGTAAATTTTATGTTAAAAACCTATACACGTTTCAATTCTACAAAGGTACATCTTTGGTTGGATAACGGTCGGCAGGATAAATTGCAGGCATGTTGGAAATTATAATAATTTATAGTTTTGCTATCCCTGCTTTAATCTTCATTGTAATATCTTATTTTGTTTGTACTTTCACATTACTTTTTGCCATTTAATATAGCAAATATTCAATCATGATATCGATTACTTAATTCTTTTTAAATTACACCTTTGGTCATTGTATGCTAATGGGATTTTGTTTCTTAGGAATGCATTAACTAAAGTCTACCTGTACATGATTGAAAGAAAAATTTAAAGAAAAATTGATTCAAACATTTGTTTCGGGATTTTAAACATAATGTAGCATTTACATAAGGAAGTTTGGATTAAGTAGAAATTTTTATAATTTTATGGTAAACATAAAGAAATAAGCATACCAAATCGCCTTGTCTTGTGACATAAAATGCTCTCCAACAAACAGTGGAAGCATTCACGTATTTCAGTAGTTGCAGATCATCAGGATGTGTATCCAGAAAAATCCATCGATAAAAACAAGGGTTTGTTAAACTCATTCTTACTTTGTAAGCCTGTTGAAATAGACAAGAAACTGTTATGAAATTATTTCAAATTGAATGTGCATGCATTATTAAATTTAGCTGTAATAAACATTCTCTCTATTACTGTAAATCATCCCCCCCTCTAAAATAAATATAAGCATTAAAAAAGATGAATTTAAAATAGCTTTTAACATTGATTCAAAAAGCACAAAAACCATATTTTTTAAGTCTAAATTCGTCGAAATTTCAATTTTCTGATGTGATTAAAAAAAAATTGTATAGTATTCAAATTGTTGTTTTAAACCTGAATAAATGTTACTTTGTTTTAGCTTTTTAAATAAAATGATATCATTTGAAGAGCATTAAAAATTATAAATAAATAAATGATATAAAATCATTCAAACCTCACCCTAATAAAAGAGCTAGGGTCAAATCGATTTTCAAATAATCGATTAAAATGTTTGTGTGTTATGCCTTTCCTAGTATTAAGAAAACACAAGTATTGAGGAAAATGTCTAAAATAAGAAAAGTATAAATTTTAATCTTATTTACACAAATTCTCCAAAATATTAATTAGACACACCATTTACTCAGATTTTTAATTGCACGAAGAAAATAAATTCTGGTAAAATTACCGTATAGTATGATAGTGACACTTCTAGCTAATAATCCATAATTCTGGTTAATAAAACCAAAATATACGGTATTTAAATAATTCATTTGGGAATTTTTCCGTTTATATACCTTAGCGGAAATTATGGATTTCAAATTATAGTTCTTAATACCACAGATTTAATAAAATATACGAAACTGAAAAGTAAATTTAACCAAACAAATGATTTTGATGCCATGCTCTATGAAATTACGATAAAATTCCAAATTGTGATACTTTTTATCAAATTTTATCTCATATTATAAAGCCATATTTAATTGCTAATTTTAACAAAATAACTAGTTTGGTAAAAATTACTGAGCTTTTTGATGTTTCCATAGGAGCAGAAACGCTGTTAATTTCGACTTTTTCTGTTAGTTTTGACCACATTCTTTTCTTAGTTTTTTAAATAAGAATTTAAAGGTTTTAAAGGGAAAAATTCTCATCGATTATTTACATATATATAATTGAGGAAGCTTTTAATATCATTCTTGAAAGACTAGTTTAATAAAATGTTTTCCCTACTTTTGTTTTATAATAATTGAAAGAGAAATGGGCAATCATTTAGCTAACTCCTCTTGTAATTTTTCTTCTCTCATATTCAAAATATTTTGCTCTGGAATTCTTACAAAAGAATTCCATAATCTAGAGCTGATAATAAGGGAAGTTATTTAAGGTATTTTAATAATATTTATAAAATTACGCATTTTCTTGTTGCAGAGAAATATGTGACTCTCTATCATAACATGACTATACTTTAATTGTTGCTATTTCTCCTATACTCTATCTTAGAAAATAACCTACATAGGTGTAATAAAAACTGGTGATATAAGATTATTATTTCTAAAAATAATCTCCATTTAAAATCCACTGCTTTTAAGAGAGAAGTTAAACTACATACATTATCAATATAATGTTATTTAACATATACAACTTTTATGATATAACATATGATTTAACATATACAAAAAATTATGATATATTTATTTTTAAAATAGTTAAATCTGTAACTTATATTTGACATTTTTAGAAATTAGAATTTATACAAATAAATTAAAGCTTAAAACAAACATAAGAACATAACTGTAAAACAATCTTTTGAAGTTATATTTCACTATTATATCCTGTTGTTATTGAAAATAAATATGGTTATTAAATCTAGTTTTAAATTTATATATGATATATCTAAGATATAAAGCTTAGGCTAATTGAAAGAAAAGAGCTGAAACGTATAGATAACATATTTGTCGAATAATTTGATTTTCGTTATTCTATTCTACTATTATATAATATATCATCATTATTTTTAAAAATGATTGTCATTCAAAATTCTCCACTTAAAAGAGAAAAAGTAAAACTATCTTACCAACGTAATTATTTTTGAGCAAAATAAAATAAATTCATTTTCAAATTAATATACGCAACTTATATTAATTTAGAGAAAAAAAAGTATCTGAATCACGTAAAAATAACTATAAGTTACATAATTGTTGAGAAATGTGATTTTGGTTACATATTTAATTTCAGTATCGTATTCAAAAAGCTATTTTTCTGCATGACATTTTCAGAAATTAGTATGTTTTTTTTTTATTAAATCTATTGAGAATTTCATTATATATCCATAACTCGTTTATTTCTGGTTACTGTCAAAAACTGAGCTTTCACAATGTTTGTAATGGATAATGAATAAATTCTTTTTCCCCAGAGAAACTTCATCCGATGCTTTTCATTTTTAGCTTTATGATTAATAGAGTTTGTGGAAGTCAGAGAGATATTCGATCCCGAAAATCCTCTTAGGATTTAGAAAAGAAAAATATTTATTAATTATTAAGAGTAGCTTTATTTTTTATTTTGACTTTGAGGTATTTTGCCAGATTTTTTTTTATTATAATGAATGAATGATACAACCATAATGAATTAGGTGGGCTGTTATTTATTTCTTGAAACTGGAAAAATACGTATGTGAGATATTTATTATTTGAATATGGAGGATATGGTTAATAGTTTATTCAGGACGAGATAAAATATGTTGACTTGTGTAGCGACTTCATGAAATATTGAAATTAATTCTTTTATAAATATATTATTTTAGAGACCGATCAATGTAATTCCCTGTTACTGTTTAAGATGGTTGCATTTATATTATAATTGTACTAACAAATCTGTGTACATGAAATGCGTTTATTTTAAGTGGTTATGAAATCGACTTGCTCGTAGCTTTTGACCAAACATAGTTTTAAGGTGCTGCAGCAATCTGAATGCATGTAGGGTGGCTTGTCAGTTAAAAAAAAGCACCAGTGCACTGAATACCGAGCAAGTATATACCGAGTAAGTATATACCGAGCAAAGCCTTTTATCGTAAACTTATCGATGTAAGGAATATCGGACAATGTTAATAAATGCACAATTTTTGTCATATTTACAAAAAGACATGCTTATTATTCATAATCTCTTTATAACAACCAGACTAACTGAAATAATGACAGGAATGTGTCGACTGTTCATTTTCATGTACTTGGTCAATATTCCCTGAATTAAAATTTTTTTTCTGGTTACAGGCCATTTCACGGTATACACTTGTCCGGTATTCCCTACAATGTTTTTTAAGAATAAGATCCATTCTTGAAATTCCTTCCCCTGATGAGTAAAACGCAGTAACTTTCACGCATTCGCTCTGAGTTCATCTTCTTGAAACGTCGCTTGAATCAGAGGGTAGACACAACTATAAAACTGTAATAATATTATCTAATAAAAGCCACATTTGATGACCCTCGTGAACTCGGTATTTCATGGCTTCTTATTGCATTCTGGTGTTGTGGTAATGTGACATTTCAATAACTGTTATTAAAACAGAACTATATAAAGTTAAAAACTTTTACACATAAATGTGAACAAGTCCCCAAGATAAAGAATTTCATGGACATTCGCCCAGAGATTAGTCTCTATTTTTGAGCACGCGTGACAGAGCGTGAAATTTAAAAAGCACTACGATTTTGACATTTCCGATCTCGTCTTCCTCAGTAATGTTTTGTTTTATTTTAATGAGATCTTTGTTGTGATTCCCGACGGATCGATAATCTTCAGCTTAGTTCTGACAATTACTCTGAAAATATTCATGTTAATGGTTGTTGTTGCTGTCTTAGGCCATTAAGGCACTGGGGGCGTGATTGTGCTTGTTTTCCAGTGGCGCTATCTATGGCTAAGAATTCAAATTCTGCCACACCCCTGATTCATACTCTTTTATAGGGTGGATCCATTCATACATGTGTTCATTTAACCACTGATCGTAATTTTGACCTGAACCAGAGAACGATCAATATTTAATCCTGTACCCCCAGAGGTATAATTTGCAATGGGAGCATAGAGGACTCAATGACTTGACAGATTTAACGTGTATCAGTCACCATTTACTACACTGGGAGTCTTAAGGCGGCTGGATTCAAACTCCCATTTTCACGAACGTGATACCAGCGCCCTACAAACCAAGCTATCCCGGGTTCATGTTAATGGTGGTTAACGCGAGTAAAAAGAGTGCATGGATGGTAGGAACCTCAACATTTCTCCGTCCCCCTATGAAGGTTTGTCTGCTGAAAAACATCCTAATGCTGTTTAGATTGTGAGGAGAGAATTTACTAATCGTAATATCTGCAAAAAGTTTCCACTGCTGTTCGCGATGAAACGTGGTTTCTGCATAAAAGTGCCCCGGTAAATTTTAAAGTTATTTTCAGAAATGACCGGATTGCATGTTTTGCGGATTGGGATTTTGCGGTGTTGGGAGCATAAATGATGTACCCCTACATCTGGATTAATTGAGCTCGATTTTTTCTCATCTATTGTGGGTGCTAGCAAACGTGAAAATTAACATTTTCAAAAATATTCGTCCATGATCCTTTCCATAACTACCAACCACGCATGTATGCAATCGCAATTTTAAGCATTGTGGCAAAGAAATGATTTTGAAATGATGCTTTGAAATGATGTTTTAAATAAATAAGGCTTTTTCTTTTCATGTCACGACACGTTATTTTTGATTTTGAACACGTTGTTTCAACTTATACAAAACATTTATAAAAATAACATTATTTTGGTATTAATTTTGCTATTTTGGTATTACTATCCACTAAGAACTTTTTTTCAGATTAATACCAATGCAGCCACTATTTTTGTTTATTGGGCAAGCTTATTTTGAAACTATAAACAACAGGTATTTTCTGTAACAACTGTTTCATATCTTTTATAGAATCACAAAACAAAATGTTGATTCTAAAAACTTGTCACAAAATAGCGTGGGAAAAAGCGATATGATTGCATTTGCAAAAGCTCATTGTAATAAAATTATTTTGCTCATATTGTCCTTAAATGACATTTGAGTAGTTTTAAAAACCACCGCAGCAAAAATATTTAGCGTATTTTGTTTTCGCATTATGTGACTGTTAAATCTAGACTTTGTTGGAGACATTACTAACAATATGTAACTTTCATTGCCTAAAAATATCTTTATTAACTAAAATATTATATTTTTCATATATCTTTCATTTTTGTAAATAAAATAGTATAGTAAAAAATTTCAAGTTTCAGATTAAGAATTGAATATTTATAGGATACTTTCATATTTCAGAAAACTTTCAGCACTGCTGTCATCGAGGAAAAGAACTACGGTCCTCTGTTTTCCACTTCGAACAATTTCAATGAAGCTGTCGAACTGTTCGGACTCTGATGAAACATTATATGTCCAACGAAATACAATATTCAATACACCATATTGAAATAAAGCTGCGGAATACTCTGCCACTGTTTCAGCTAAAAAAAAAAAACATTGCATTTTGATAAATGTGTTTCTTTTCAGAAAAACATGTTGAAGAACATATTTTCAAATGCATTTAATTTGTGTTATATTGATCATTGATAAAATTGATTTAAAATAACATATATCTACTAATAAAATTATGATAGATGTTTATATATTTCTCTTATGTGGGACCATAAACTCTAGCTTTTCTCTTCCTATTGGCAATACTGTAATTATTATTCATTTTTGTTAGGTTTTCTTAAGTAGTTTAGCTATATGTTAAGTATTTATTTAGCTTCTTTTTGTTAGGTTGTCTTAGGAAATAATCTTAACTGTGAACTACTGTTGAATAGTTAGTTGCACGTCAAACATTCATTTTAAATTAAAGTAATTATACATATATATACACTGAAGAGCCAAAAAAACTGGTATACCTGCTTAATTTCGTCTAGGGTACACGCGAATACGCAGAAGTGCCGCAACACGACGTGGCATAAATTCGATCAATGTGTGAAGTAATGCTGGAGATAATTGACACCATGAATCCTGCAAGGCTGTCCATAAACCAGTGGGAGTAAGAGGGGGTGGGGATATCTTCTGAACATCACGTTGGAAGGTATCCCAAATATGTTCAATAAAGTTCATGTCTGGGGATTTTGGTGGCCAGCGGAAGTGTCTAAATTCAGAAGAGTGCCGCTGGCTACCAAAATCCCCAGGCATGAACGTTATTGAATATATTTAGGATGCCTGTAACGTGATGTTCAGAAGATATCCCCGCCCCCTCTTACTCCCACTTATGGACAGCCCTGTAGGATTCATGGTGTCAATTATCTCCAGCACTACTTCACACATTGATCGAATCCATGCCACGTCATGTTGCGGCACTTCTGCGTACTCGCGGGTACCCTACACGATATTAGGCAGGTATACCAGTTTTTTTGACTCTTCAGTATATATATATCCTTCAGTATATATATATCCAAGTGATCCATTAGACTTCGTGGATCAAATATGTACGCAGACTTTTTCTCATCGCTTATTTATTGATAATCCACAATGGCTTAGGTGTACAGACGTCTTACAGATAACTAAGGTAGACGTAATGTGAATGAAACACACGGGGGACCTTAGGAGACGTCTCCATGAAACAACCATCAAAAATTGTCCCTCAGAATGTTTCTCGTAGTCGAAAATTAGAATTAGAATTGAAGTGAAATGAATAGCTTGATGAATAAACCCATTTAATAAGTACTTCTTACATTTATTTACAATGTGTACATAATGCGTTTTAGTTATATGTGACATCAAATATTTACGATGCGTTGAGCATGAAAACGTAAAATGAAAGCAATTTAAAAAATAAGAATGAAAGTTGATGTTAGAAATTGCAACCTTTTTTTTGATGACCTCTTGATATTCTGATTCGATGTCTACCAAACATAGGAACATCTGACTTTCGCGACAGGGCTGTTAAATCTCCGATCGAGCAAGTCTAAATTTTTTAAATGCTATATTAGAGTGAAAATTGGTTCTTTATTCAGAATATGGTTTCGGAAAATATTGACGAGTTAAAGAAAGCTCGAACACAATATCGAAGGTTATTCTCTAAAGCTTGCAAAGATTTTGATAAAGAAGATTCTAATTTAAACAGTGATGACAAGGTGATTAAATTTAAAGTCATTTAATAAAAAGAGAATTTATTGATAGACACTGAAATTAAAACCAGAGACCATCTTCATCCAAGGAAGCTGGTGCCAGTCTTTAAATAAAAAAAAATGCAGCATGCATTTAAATGGACAAGAAATATTTGTACATACTAGTTGTGTCCTGAACAGCAAATACAACATCAGGAATCTTAATGAATTTTACGATTAAATCGACGATGAAAGATGTTGGGAACGAGCCGGGTTCTGTATAAAAAAATAAATGAAATGTATTATATCTCTATGGAATTTGAAGTAACGTTTAATTTTAATCGTTACTAAACCGTCAATTAAAACTCAAATTTTGAAATAAAAATTTATAGTTTTCGGAACAAAGCTAATTTCAGTTGTGAAATCCCTACATCCCAATTGGGTAAGATCGAGTACTTAAATAACTGAAACAAATCCCCCCCCCCAGTTTTGTCAAAAAATGAGCAACATCTACAATAGCCTAAGAATGTTTGTACTTCTCTCTTTCATCTCTAGAATAGTTTGTGTTAAGATCCCATTAGTTTAGGGATCAAGGGCAATGGTCAGTTTTCTCATCAATTCTAAGAAATATTCCAAAAATTTTATTACTCCGGGGGGGGGGGAGGCTCGTAAGATCAGCATTACGCTTTGTTGCAAAATTAAATTTCAGTAGATTCTATATTTAAATGATCAAAAAGATATTATTAAAGACATTTGCTAGCTTACAGATCTTTTAAATTAAAATGAGTTTTAGTAAGTGTAAAATGAGTTAATTTAAAATAAGTTTAGAAAGAAAGAAAAACATTTTTCAAATAAGCTAATAGCTCATTTTTGAAAATCACTATCTTATATAGGCTTTAAAAACTCTTATTTATGCGAGTTTCTAAAGCCGTCCAGTTGTTGTACCAATGTTGTTTAGGGCGACGTTAATCATAACAAACATCTCTTTCAAAAAATTTTAAAAATAAAATTGTGTGTTCAAAATTAGAAATACTTTCAGCTGTAAGTATTTCGAAAATTAGTCCTATTTCGAAAAGTATTACTAGCAAAAATATGCCTGATAATTGTGTTGAAAGAATGTTTGTACAGACATCGTGCCTGTCATCACCCATCACAGTTGTTATAAGCGGTTTAAAGACGAAACAAAAATCCAAGTACTCATAAAATGGATAACCAGATAATTAATGTCACATCAGCTGTTACTCACCCTATATTTCCAAATCAAGCATAAAGCAACAGTGATGCTATACTTCCTCTTAACTATATCATATGCTTGAAAAATAGTAAATTTTTGAAAGATATATATTCTTTGAAAAGGAATAACTTCAGTTACATTTTTTCTCTGTTACAGTGCAAAAAATTCCGGATTAAATTACGGTATTAAGTACCAGCACTTTGGGCGCATCATCCATAAAATCCATTTTACCGTAAAATTAATTTTACTGTAAAATCCATTTTTAACGTATAATGTAATAGCCGTAATTTATTTAATTAATGTTTATTTAATTAGAGCGCAAAAGTTTTTAAAGATAAATATTACTGTAAAAATTACTGTGTATTAGATTTTTTGTTCCTAAACATCTTCCAATAAAAATGAATTTTATCGAAATTCGAAATTTTTTATTCCAACAATTCGTTTTTGATTTCTTTCTCCTAAAGGAAAAAAAATGTACTTTCGAGGAAAATTAATTCTTAGGTGCCAGACTTGAGATAAACAGTCTTTGGTTTGTGGTGTAACTACCACTATAAATATTGAATACCAATTCACTAGTATATAAGACATGTTAACTTGATTCTATCTTGAGGTACCTTTTGGTAGATGAAGGTTAACATCGTCAGTAAACAAATCCCTACATTCTTTGAGCTTTGTAGGGATGTGTTTATTAACTATCAAATCCCTACAGGTACATGCGTTTTTAATATTTTGCTTAATAATGATTTCTTTGAAAGAAAAAAACATCAATTAAACAACCTGCAAAGAGACTACCTTATTGTACAACCACAGGAAAACTTTTTTTTCCTCAAAAAAAATTGTTTAAATTACAAAAATCATTCTCCATAGCATTAAATATACCATACATTTGCTTATAAACAAGCTACAAATATAAGAGCAACTGCAATTATCGTATTAAAAATTTTGGAGGCATAATGTAAATTTAAATAAAATTTAAAGAGTCATATTGTGATTGAACTCTTTTTTTTAGTGAAGTGTGCATTTTTAAAGCGTTATATTGAGATTAAATTATTCTATTTAGTTGTCGTTTTTTAAAGTAATTGTAGAGATAGTTGGAAACCAACTGAAAGATATTGTTCTTGTTTTTTTTCTTTCGTTAAATGAATTTTCTCTAAATATAAAGTTCTAATTTTTCTAATAATTAATTTTCGAATGATTTTTTTCTTTCCTTTTCAGCCGAAATATCATTTCCCCCCATTTTTATATCGTTATCTGATTGATTTAATAATAAATTTATGCCACTCCTAAGGACGGAAGCATCTAAGCATCTTTAGAGAGTTTAACTAGTCGTCTAAGTCTTTCGAATTTGTGCTTGACTTTGCAGTTTTAATTAGTACCGGTTTAATGATTACAATGGGGAAGAATATTCTTTTCTTTTTTTTCTTTTCTATTCCATGAGATTTTTTTAATAGATCTGAGATACTTTCACTTCGCTGATTTCAAATCTGAAATCAGTTTCTCAATCCAAGATATAATTAAAAAAAAAAAAAATGCTATTTTTAGTCTATTTTTGTCGAAATGAGTAAGTTGAAAATATCATCTATAACAGGGGGGGGGGGTAAAAATACTGCGAAAATCTTCTAGGGAAGTTAAGGCACATAATTAGCTTTAAAACTGCATAGGAAACCATACCCGGAAATGACGTCATCAGCTGCTAAGGGGGCTTACATAATGGGGAAGCGAAACTAACCCCATACAAAAACATTTCCGAGCATGGGTTCCTATTCAATTTTCATCTTAATGATGTGCTCTAACTTCCCAAGAGATTCATCACAATATTTATACGACTTCTTGTTATACATAACGCTTTTAAGACGCGTACATTTCGACAAAAATAGATTAAAAATGTCATTTAAAAAAATGAAGATTTAGGGGCAAAACTAATTTCAGATTTAAAATCCCTACACCCGAATTAGGCAAGAATAATTATTTGTATAAATGCAACAAAAAATTTCTTCCCCAATGATATTTACTTTTATTTAATCCCCTACGGAAAGCATCTATTCAGTAAGTGTGTATACAAAACTTTAAAATTTTATAGAAAATTCCATTTTCTACTTAATACATAAATGATAAAATGCTCAGTCTTCTTTTAATATCTATTTTAAAGCTGAATTTTCCCCTTTAACTTACACGGAAAGACATCTATTAAATAATGTTTAGTTAGTCAAATATTTTCCCTTCGTGAAAATGGATTTACTTTGGCGCTTAATGGAGTGTAAAGTAGTTGAGCAAATATTATAACAGTTAATGGATGGGTTGAATATAATTTCTATGCACTACAAATATAATAAAATGTATGCACCTATAAAATATTTACACTTTTTAAAAATGTATGCCAAAATTAGAATTTCTTTAAAAATAAGACTTATTCTTTTGTAAAATTATTTTAATAAATAAATTAGTTTTGAAACAAATGTATTAAGTTACTTTTTCCTCCTTAGAATTTCTGAATATTTAAATTATAATCCTTAAAAAGGGAAATACGCGAATATTCGTTCAATAGTTATGTAGTGTTTTTTAAATACAAATTATAAAGCATGTTTTGGAGCTCGGCTAAACATTATAATATTTTGTTTTTATTATAATTTCATTCAATTTGTCATAAAATAGTCTACGAGTAGCTCGAAAAATCAAGAATGTTTTGTAACAAAACAAAACTATTAAAATAAAGGAACTAATTTTTTTTTATATATTGATAAATAATAAACTTAAATAAAATTTCAAAGGCCAAGTATTTTGTAGTACTCGCAGTAAATACATATTATTAGAATAAGTAATGAAAATAAAAACTAAAACCATAAGTAATTGGGTTTTAAAATTTATATTTAAGCGTTTAAAAACTATGCAGAAAATGCTACCGAAATGAAACAAACAACTACTGAGAAAGATGGGATAAACACATAAACCCATTTAATTTGCCATAAAAAGCAAGGAACTAAGAAAAGAGGAAAGAAGATTGATAGAAACACTGTCTAATTTGAACAGGTAATTAAACTGGTTTTGAAGTTTTTCACTCCACTTCCGTCACTAGTGATTCGACAGATTTAGAGAGTTTTTGATTTTTTTTCTCGCTTAAATATTAATTTGCAGGTTACAATGTGCATACTCCATTTTCCTTAAGAATTTTAAATTCTAAGAAAAACAAATTATGGTCGAAACTACAAAAACATGATAAACTTTGTAGTTCTTCTGGCTTTATAGAAAAACCGAAAAAGCTCGGTAATTTTCACCGAAACGCTTTGGTAACGATTTCGGTTAAATTAACAATAAAATATGGTTTCATTATATGTGATAAAACTTGGTAAATGCGGTAAAATTTGAATATTTTATCATGTTACCTTAGGGAATGGCACGAAAACTATTTATTCTGCAAAATTTACTTTTCAGGTTTGTACTCATTAGTAAATGCGTAATAATAAGAGCTATAATTTTTAAAACCAGATTTTCCGATAAACCGTTATCATATGCTCTGAAAAACTACCAAATGAATAGCTTAAATACCATATGTTTTTGTTTTATTAACCGGAATTATAATTTATTTATTTACCTGAAACGACATTAGCANGAATATAATTTCTATGCACTACAAATATAATAAAATGTATGCACCTATAAAATATTTACACTTTTTAAAAATGTATGCCAAAATTAGAATTTCTTTAAAAATAAGACTTATTCTTTTGTAAAATTATTTTAATAAATAAATTAGTTTTGAAACAAATGTATTAAGTTACTTTTTCCTCCTTAGATTTTCTGAATATTTAAATTATAATCCTTAAAAAGGGAAATACGCGAATATTCGTTCAATAGTTATATAGCTTTTTTTTAAATACAAATTATAAAACATATTTTGGAGCTAGGCTAAACATTATAATATTTTGTTTTTATTATGATTTCATTTAATTTGTCATAAAATAGTCTATGAGTAGCTCGAAAAATTAAGAATGTTTTGTAGCAAAAAAAAACTATTAAAATAAAGGAACTAATATTTTTTATATATTGATAAATAATAAACTTAAAGAAAGTTTCATATGCAAAGTATTTCATAGTATTCACAGTAAATACACATCATTACAATAAGTAATGAAAATAAAGACTGAAACCATAAACAATTGGGTGTTAAAATTAATATTTAAGCGTGTAAAAACTAAGCAGAAAATGCTACCGAAATCAAACAAACAACTACTGAGAAAGACGTGAGAAACATATAAACCTGTTTAATTTGCCGTAAAAAACAAGGAGCTAAGAAAAGAGGAAAGAAAATTGATAGAAACACTGTCAAATTTGAACAGGTAATTAGACAGGTTTTGAAGTCTTTCACTCCACTTCCGTCACTAGTGATTCGGCAGATTTAGACAGTGTTATGGTTTTTTTTCTCGCTTAAATATTAATTTGCGGGTCATACTTTTAGACTCCATTTTCCTTAAGAATTTCAAATACTAAGAAAAACAAATTATGATAGAAACTACCAAAACATGATAAACTTTATAGTGCTTCTGGCTTTATAGGAATACCAAAAAAGCTCGGTAATTTTCACCGAAACGCTTTGGTAACGATTTTGGTAAAATAAACAATAAAATATGGTTTAATTATGTGTTATTAAATTTGGTAATTTTATCATCTTACCTTAGGGGATGGCACGAAAACTATTTATTCAGTAAAATTTACATTTTAGTTTTGTACTCATTAGTAAATGCGTAATAATAAGTATATATATTATTTTTATTATAATTTTTAAAACCAGATTTTCCATTAAACCGTTATCATATGCACTGAAAAACTACCAAATGAATTGCTTAAATACTGTATGTTTTGGTTTCATTAACCGGAATTATTTTTTTTTTAAGTGAAGTGACAAAATGTACTAATAAAATAAATGGAACAAAGTTACCTGGTATGTTCTTTTCTCCTGAACACAAAAGAGTTTTGAAACAAAATAAAATAAAAATTAGTTTCGAAATTAAATGCACTTTAAACATTACAGTTCAAAAGTCAAGCTATATGTGCAATAAAAGTTTCCAGTTGGAAATGTTGATCTGATTGTGTTACAATAACACAGAAGTAGAAAACAGTTTTTTTTATTTAAAAAAAAATGAAATACAAAAAAAAGAAAAACATATTTACTTACAGACAGCTCATGCATGCGTAGAAAAATATTTATTGTAATATTAGTATAGCATAGAGGTCAGTAATTTGTTGATTATAGCAAATAAAATGGCAGTTATATTACATACTAGCGTATTACTTTTGTCGTTGCCACAACCAAAAATGTCAATAGCAGAGATTCACAAGTTGATGGGCTATTGAAATAAAATACTTTATACATTTCTTTCATCACATAGTATTCAAAAGCTAAAATAGCCAGATTCTTTATTGACTACCCCATCGAATATCATGTTTCAAAAAGTATATTCTCAAAGAACATTCCTTTGTTGAGTGGCAACATATGCTCCCTTCAGGCTTTTTTCCCACATATTTTGGACACTAGATGATAGTTACGAAATTTCTGTTACTGAATTTGATGGCATAAAAATATCTTTTGAAATTGTTTTGATTTCGCGAACAACAGATGCAACAAATGTTATGATTTCTTTTCAAAATCTTAACGTTAAAAGTTTTCATAAAAATCTGTATTTCTCTAAATTCTAGTATGTTAGTATTTAAATAAATTTTGTGATTTATTTAGAATAGCTTATGTTTATGGTGTTTTATATTGAAGTAATTTATTTTATTTTTGGTAATTTGTTTCAAAGTATAGATTATAACTAGTAATTTATTTTATTCATACTCATATATTATTCTTCAGTACCTGCGATTAACACTACAATAGTGTATTAAAACTTATTATATACTACTTTGTAAAAAATTATGGATCAAATTGTAATATAAAGTACCGCATTTTAGGTGCATCTTCAGGTGCACCTTCCATTTCCCGGTCAAATCAGATTTTTTGTTCCATAACGTGTTCCGGTAAAAAAGGATTTTACGGCAAAAAGTATCGGCAACCGGAGTGCCGATATTTTTTACCGTAATTTGATTTGGAATTTTTGAAAGTACTACAGTAGTTAATTTAACATTGTATATATTATAGTATATTATTACAATCGGTAATTTAAAAGTACGACAATTTATTTAAAACCACTACCATATCATAGTTCTATTAATTAATGTAAAATTGCGATTTAATATTACAGTAATGACAAATATGGCTGAAACATTCCATTGTGCACTAGGGCTCTCATGTAGATTAAGTCTTCACAATTTCGTGATCTACGTTATGATATTGGCAATGAAGACAGCTATGTGCACAAGCAGCATTCATTTTATAGAATGATACTCCTAAATCGATGGCCTGCAAGCCGCAACTGAGGATCAAATCCATGTCCTTAACAATGACAGTTCAGTGACAGCCGATTGACTGTGATTGATCAGATGATAGGGTGCTACACAGAAAGTATAAGAAATCGTTTTATTGAACAAGTCTAACAAATCATTTAAAAAATAATTTTAAATTAACAATGTCTGTAATATCGTTAAGTATTACAATAATTTTAAATAAATGATTGCAGTACTATAATATAGTGAAACGCGATGTATCTTTGTTTCTTTAAGTCATCACGATTCAATATGATGAAACCTCCAGAAAAGACCACCTCTATGTAGCGATCTCTTCGATTTGCGACCACTTTAGGGAAGCACGGAACTTTTTCCATAGACATTGTGTTAAAGAAACCTTTTAGGAGACACCATTAAAACCTCTCTCAGTGACGGAACTAACCTCTCCTCCAAATACGGAAAAGGCAAATAAGGAAACACGAAAAAATTATCAAAACAGAAAAATAATAACAAATAAGTAGATTCAAATGTATTCCAAATATTTGTATGAGGCTTTTATCTAGAGAACTTTTTTTGTCGATCTCTAAAAGAGATCTACAGCCTCGACCCAAAGACAATGTATTTTTAGGGTTGTAAGGTAAATTAGAAAAAAAGTTATTTAAAAAAAAATCCTCACCATCTCAAATAAAAAAATTTCTTCTCATCTTTTAAGGCTAATTAATTTTTATGATATAAATTAAATTACAAACTTAGAAATATAATTGTTTATTAATTTAAAACAGATCTAACATTCATAATTGGTACATTTGTTTTTAAGCATAAGTATATCAGTAGGGTAATTTTAGTTAGGTAAATTTTATTCATGGATCCGGTTTTTATGAAGCCAACAGAAGGGACATATCCGCACCAGAAAATGACACTGATTGAAATTTAATCGTTTGCGAAAAATCATGTACCTTAGAAAACAATTTGAAGTCTACGAAGGTAACCCCTAAGAACGACTGACCTTCGTTAACGACCATTTTACTGTGGAACAGTGAGTAGCCACTCCCAAGAGGTTTCACTGTATTACAAGGATCCGCTATGTTGACTGTCAAAAGAATGAAACAGAAATTTATTCAAAATAGAGGAACGAGACGAGTTTTTAAGATCGGATGATTTTTTTTAGAACCGCGGATTCTGAAAGATAGATTTCCGGACTGTACTGGATTAAAAGAGTTTTCTCAGTTTATTTTTGGCTGTGTGTTTAATCAAATTTAAAATAACACTTGAATAAAACTTGATGTTATGGTTTATGTATCAAATCAAATATGTTTTTTTTCTTTTTAAAATTTATTTTTTATAAAATTCACCATACTTCTTCTTAAGTTATTAATTTTCCAATATAATCAACTATTAACCATTTCGGCAGAATGACTACATCAATTACAATAGTACTATACAGTGAAAAATTCCGGATTAAATTACTGTAATTCCGGCACCTTGGGTGTATCATCCCTAAAATCCATTTTACCTTAAAATCCCTTTTTACCGTAAAATATACGATAATTTTTACTGGAACATCTATTTAATTAGAGTGATTCAGTGATTTTACGGTAATTATTACAGTAAGAATTAAAAAGTACTGCACATCAGATTTTTTGTTCCATAACACGTTCCGGTAAAAATAAATTTTACGATAAAAAGTACCGGAGCCTAAGTGCTGGTACTTTTTACCGCAGTTTTATCCTGAAATTTTTACAGTGTGCAATAATTAATTTAAAATTATTATATACTCTGTCCTATAACTAAAATCGTTAATTAAAATTTTTTTAAGTGACTTGTTTAACATATGTTATTAAATGAATTTTTTTTATACATTCTGATAAACTTTTATGTAGAAAACTGTACTTCTAATAATTCAATAATAATAAACATCACTTTTGTAATTCTGTAACTGTACCTCTTCTGAATTAGGTTTTCTAATTTATAACATTTTTAAGTAAATACATAATATTTCAGCCATACATATTTATTATACTATATATCTAGTAATCCAATTATGTATTCTGTAATGTATTTAGATGTACATCAGTGCTCAATATTAAAAAAAAACAGGCCAACCGGTAAAACTTTTGATCGAATGATCGGATTTTCACTTCTGAGACCCACAATCTGGAAAATATAATCCTCACAGTTTAGTCAGGAGAGTTGCCAAAACCTTGGATCCCTTAATAGAAATTTGTTTTGGAGCATTTATTGCCATATTTCGAAAACTTTTTAAGTGAATAGAAAATTTTTTGCACACAACTATGTAATACATATACAACTATGTAATAACCTGCTAAATTACATACAACTATGTAATAATCAAAGATATTTCACACAAAAGATAACTTCGATAAAATATTTATTATTTTTTATCCTTTCATTTAATAATCGTCGAAAATTTTTTTAATTGTAAGGTAAAAATTTTTTGCACCATTTTAAAGCATGTAATTTTACATGACAGAATATAAAATTTGAGCGAAATCGGTCTCAATACTTATAGAGAAAATGTATTTTAAAATTACGGCTTCTTTAAAATTTGATTTCTCAGGAATTATTCCCCCGATATTATTAATCTTTTGCATTTGACCTATTGAAATGACATTCTTCGAAGTGATGTAAAAAATTGTATACTTCTTCAGCTAGTTCAGTTCAAACTTCTTTCAGCTAGTATTAAATAAAATAATAATGAAAAAATATTTACTAAAAGCTGTATTTTTAAGATATAAATTTGGCTTTTGATTCTTTGGATAAACGAAAATTTTGAACTTGAAATCTTTGCATAAGCAAATTTTATAGCTGTGTGCAAAAATGTTTCAATTCGCTTAAAAAGTTCTCGATATATGACGAAATACACAAAAAATAAAATTAACCTTAAGGGGTCCAAACTTTGGGCTGCTCTCCTGACTAAACTATGGGAATCAAATTTTCCATATTGCGGCTACCCCCTAAATTTTGGGAGTCAGAAGCTGAAATCCGTGGTAAAAAGATATGTTTATTAAGAGAAAATATATTTTTGTGTCTGATTTATTAACTAAAATATTGTCTGCACCAATAAATTGGTATATTTGAGTTCACTACTCGAGCCATTAAGATTGAGTTCCAGAACGTGAAAATCCGATTATTAGATGAAAAGTTATCTAGAGTAATCTGTTTTTTTTTTTGCACACTGTGCACTTAAAATTTATAATGTTTAGTTTGGAAACGTAAAAAAAATATACCTTTTATTTTTAACATTCACTCTTATCTTATTGTTTAAATTATTAGAATATTTCGTTATTTTAACTACAAAATGTGTTTCAGCTAACATTGAAATTACCTTTAAAACTCAATTCAAGTTCATTAAAAGTTTGACGCTATCGTCACCGAAAGTATCTTTATCAGAAAAATCTATCACCATTTACACCTGCAGTTAATGGTTCGTAAAATGTAATTATTTATTGCACAGCTGACGTTTATGATTTTCCAATTTAAACAGTTTGGTGCAGAAAGTTAGTTTTCTGATTGATGATATGAAAGAATATGCATGAAAAGGCTTAAATCGAGCTAAATAAATAAGAGCCATTGTTTGTCAATAACTTTATTTTTCTAAACACTAAACCAAATTGCTTTTATTAGCATTTAAGAATGACTTAAATCTAAGTATATCGCTTAATGAATCTTGTTTTTTAAATTTTTTTTGTACCTGGAGATATTTTATATTTTGATTTCGTTTGTAAACAAACGATATGCTTACAAAGATAACACTTTCCTTATCGAAGCTCATAATTTAGTTTAGGTTTTCGTTTTATAATTTTTTGAAAAAAATTGTCTACTACAGAATAACACAGCTGGTTGTAATAAGAGCAAGGTAATTTTTTAACATAGTGAAAAAATGGTTGGGTCTCATTCGTTTGACTCGATGTTGTAAATCCAGTCTTTCTGTAAATATGTGTCTTATATCAGTTTCGAAAAAACATACAATACACTTTTCCATCAAACTACGATGGAATATTTCACTTTTTTCTTTTATAATTTTTAAAGGGAATTATAATTTGGAAAGGGCTTCAAAATTATTAAAAACATACTAACGATGTATTTGAATGCCCCAAATGACAGAAAAATCTGTACTCGATAAAATGTTTATCAATCAGTCATTATAAGTATTTTCATTGCATAAATACATGTTTGACAGATTATTCAATTTTTTTGGGATATTTCTCATTTATATAATTCCAAAAATTGAAAAGTGAAGGGATTAAAAACATGAATGCATGAAAACTTTTAGAAAAGAGAAGTTATTATTTATAAGTTCTGCACTGTAAGAAAAAACAGGAATTTTTTTCAAAACAAATTATGTATTTAAATATTCAAAACAAATTCTGTATTAATAAAATTTACTTTTAAATGCATAATCAGCTACGTGAAAATTTAAATAAATAATTTTTTATATATAGAATTTTTCCTGAATTATGAAGCAAATGTTTAAATTTTGAATTTTTAAATAATCAACGCATTTTTTGATAATAAATATCTTGCAAAACGTTATGGTTCAAACTTTTTTAAAACTATTTTTAAATTAAACGTTGAAAATTTTTTTATTTAATAATTAGAAGTTATTTTTTGATTATGTGACAGCCCTAACCAGGTGCCGGAGTTTTTTGACAAAGAAATTGCTGCGATCCGCACAGCTCTGTCCCAGCTGTAGTGCTACTTAGAAAAGTTCACAAGAGCTGTTATTCTCAGCGATTTATGAGCTGCTGTGTTAACTATCATTTGTGACAATAATCTCATAACACAGAACATATTGGACTGCCGTTATCATCTTAAAAACCTGGCATTACTTGACTATAGTACACTCGTGGGTTCCAGTCCACAGTGGAGTTCCAGGAAGGGAGAAGCCGATTTTCTCGTTAAAAAGGGTTCTTTAATTATGCAAAGAGTTTTTCGTTCTATGCCCTTCCATACTATTAAAAATCTTATTAAAATATTTATTAAAGCCAATTCTCAGGAAGATCTCTATAACTGTGTTTCCCCAAAATCCTGGAAGAATGCCATCCCAAATTTGTGTAATGGCCCAAGGCGAAGAGCAGTGGCTGAATTCTGCCTGGCTACCACACGTGACTCCCTAAGAAACCATCCTTATAGACTCAAAATTGTTCTTTTCCCGATATGCACTCTGTGCAGCTCTGGAGAGATCATGGACTCGGCGCATCTACTCCACAGTTCTGCTCTGGGCAAGACTTCTCTCGCCGAACGTTATTGGGAGGCTAGAGATATGTTAGATTAATGAACTCTGTTTCAGCATTTTTTGTTGTACTCTGTGCTCTTTATTGTTTTCTGCTGTAACTGTTCATAATCAGCCATTATAAAGAAAAATAAATTTGAACTAAATTACCTTTAAGTAAAAGTGTTTCAAAGGTGGGTACTCAAATTGTAAGATTTGGGTAATTAATTTTGGAGATATATAGACAAACTCTTACGATATAACAAGTTAAGTTTATTGCAAGCCGCCACTAGAGATCGAGCCCCAGCTCTTCGCAATGACAAACCAGTGCCTTAAGCATTGAGTCATAGCCACTCCTTATAATAACACTAAGTGATGTCTATGCCCCCTTCGAAAATCAGAAGTTAATCTTTAAAAGTTCTCTATTTTTGTTTAAATAAAGTTTGTTTATAGAATTTTATACGTAAAAACAAGTATCCTGTCATAAGCGAAAACAACAACATTTTACAATTGAGATCTGTCAAAAGATAACAGGACTCTTAAGATTAATCAGTTTCAAGGATAAAATGGAACAAATTGATTAAATTTACATTTAATTAGAAAGGTTATTTGAAAGTATCCATTAGTTGTCATTAGATGTCACCATTAGTTTTTGAGATAATAATAAATTAATGTTGAAGTTTTTCAGAGCGCCAAGTAACTAAATGTAGGAAAGTTGCACTACACACATATTTTCAGATGGTCAATCAGCCTAACATTTTTTTAAGTTTCTTATTAATTTTGAAGTAATTAAACTGTAAAATTGGATTTTTATACAAGCGAAAAATCTTTCCATTACAGCAACTTGATTTGTGACTTCATCATATTGTGGATAGCACAATAACTACAAAATAATGAAAACTATTGTACAACAATATAAATCAACTAGAAAAAACTAATTAAAATCAGCCATGAAATTTGTTATAGTACATTTGACTGTTAGTAAACAAACGTGAGGAAAAAAGAATTAATGAAATGAGCTATATTATATAAAATGGACTGCGGCAGTTTCTGGGGTTAGAGAGTAATTAAGGTAGTCTTAATTTTAATTTTTTTTGTAAACTGTTCAACTTATTAAATTATTTTAGTACCCAAAGCAGTAACATACATTTTTAATAACAATTAATTTTGATATTCTTAATAATAAGAGTAATACTCGTACAAAAATAATAACGAAGCTTTAAACAGGTTCCATTTATTGCACTCTGTTTAAATTTTACAGTCACACATTCGGTTTTAATAAATAAATAAAGCCCGGTTCGTCCAGTTTGTAGTCTTAAACCAAGCGATATCTACTTTTGCAGTCACACATTCGGGAAATATCGTCACAGTCAGGAAAATTCACACAATCATAAAATGTGTAATTAAAAAGTCACACAATAGTGCATTGTCCGTTTTAAGTCACACATTTGTGTATAGTCCATTATAAGTCACACGATTGTGCATAGTCCATTATAGGTCACACAATTGTGCATAGTCCATTTTAAGTCACACAATTGTGTATAGTCCATTATAAGTCACACGATTGTGCATAGTCCATTATAATTCACACGATTGTGCATAGTCCATTATAAGTCACACAATTGTGCATAGTCCATTTTAAGTCACACAATTGTGTATAGTCCATTATAAGTCACACAAATTGTGCGTTGTCCATTTTAAGTCACACAATTGTGCATTGTCCATTTTAANCTATTGAAATGACATTCTTTAAAATGATGCAGAAAATTGTGTACCTCACAGCTCAAACTTCTTTCGGCTTGTATTAAAAGAAAAAGAAAAAAATATTTGCTAAGATTTATATTTTTATGGTATAAATTTGGCTTTTGATTCCTTGGATAAACAGAAATTTTGTACTTGAAATCTTTGCATAAGCCAATTTTATAGTTGTGTGAAAAAATGTTTCAATTCGCTTAAAAAGTTTTCGAGATGTGGCGAAATACACAAAAAATAAAAATAACCTTAAGGGGTCCAAAATTGTCCCTAAATTTTAGGGGTCAGAAGTCCAAATCCGTTGAAAAAAAATATGTTTATTCAAAGGGAATTCGTTTTTGTGTCTGATTTTGTAAATTAAAATATCGGTTGCATTAATATATTGTCATATTCGAATTTACTTCTTGAGCATTAAGATTGAGTCCAAGTTCCGATTAATTTAATTTTTTAATTTTGTGCACTGTACGCATAAAATTTATAAAATTTAATTTAGAAATGTTAAAAAAATTATACCTTTTATTTTCAACATTCACTCTTAGCTTATTGTTGAAATTATTAGAATATTTCGTTATTTTAACTAACTATAAAAATATGTTTCTGCTAACATTGAAATTACCTTTTAAACTCAGTTCAAGTTCATTAAAAGTTTGACGCTATCGTCACCGAAAGTATCTTTATCAGAAAAATCTATCACCATTTACACCTGCACTTAATGGATCGTAAAATGTAATTATTTATTGCACAGCTGACGTTTATGATTTTCCAATTTAAACAGTTTGGTGCAGAAAGTTAGTTTTCTGATTGATGATATGAAAGAATATGCATGAAAAGGCTTAAATCGAGCTAAATAAATAAGTGTCATAGTTTGTCAATAACTTTATTTTTCAAAACACTAAACCAAAATGTTTTATTAGCATTCAAGAATGATTTAAATCTAAGTATTTAGAATGGGGCTTAATGAATCTTGTTTTTTAATTTTTCTTGTACCTGGAGATATTTTATATATTGATTTCGCTTATAAGCAAATTATATGCTGACAAGGAAAACACTTTCCTTATCGAAGTTCATAATTTAGTTTTTTTTTACTTATAATTTTGTGAAAAATATTGTTTACTAGAGAATAACACAACTGGTTGTAATAAAAGCAAGATAATTTACTAGCATATCGAAAGAATGGCTGGGTCTCATTCGTTTGACTCGATCTTGTAAATCCAGTACTTCTATAAATATGTGTCTTATATCAGTTTCTAAAAAACATACATTACACTTTTCTATCAATCTATTGCTGCAATCCGCACAGCTCTGTCCCAGCTGCAGTGCCACTTATAAAAATTCACAAGAGCTGTTATCTTCAGCGATTCTAGAGCTGCTCTGTTAACTATCATTTCTGACAATAATCTCATAACACAGTGCATATTGGACTGCCGTTTTCATCTTAAAAACCAGACATCACTTGAGAAAACTATAGTACACTTGTGGCTTCCTGCCCACTGTGGAGTTCCGGGAAAGAAGAAAACCGACTTTCTGGTTAAAAAGGGTTCTTTAATTATGCAAAGAGTTTTTCGTCTTATGCTCTTCCATACTATTAAAAATCTTACTAAAATATCTATTAAAGCCGGTTCTCAGGAAGACCTCTATAACCGTGTTTCCCCAAAATCCTGAAAGAATGCCATCCCAAATTTGTGTAATGGCCCAAGGAGTAGAGCAGTGCCTGAATTCTGACTGGCTACCGTACATGACTGCCTAAGAAACCACCCTTATAGACTCAAAATTGTTCCTTCCCCGATATGCACTCTGTGCAGCTCTGGAGATGTCATGGACTCTGCACATCTATTCCACAGTTCTGCTCAGGGCAAGACTTTTCACACCGAGCGTTACTGGGAGGCTGGAGATAGGTTAGATTAATGAACTCTGTTTCAGCATTTTTTGTTGTTCTCTGTGTTCTTTATTGTTTTTTGCTGTAACTGTTCATAATCAGCCATTATAAATAAAAATAAATTTGGATTAAATTTCCTTTAAGTAAAAGTGTTTCAAAGATGGGTACTCAAATTGTATGATTTGGGTAATTAATTTTGGAGATATATTGACAAACTCTTACGATATAGCAAGCTAAACCTATTGCAAGCCGCCACTAGAGATCGAGCCCCAACTCTTCGCAATGACAAACCAGTGCTTTAATCACTGAGTCATCGCCACTCCTTATTGTACCACTAAGTGATGTTTATGCCTCCTTCAATAATCAGATGTTATTCTTCAAAAGTTCTCTATTTTTGTTTTAATAAAGTTTGTTTATTAAATTTTATACGTAAAAACAAGTATCCTGTCATAAGCGAAAACAACAATATTTTACAATTGAGATCTGTCAAAAGATAATAGGACTCTTAAGATAAACCAGTTTCAAGGATAAAATGGAACAAATTGATTAAAATTATATTTAATCAGAGAGGTTATTCGAAAGTACATCTCTATAATTTTTAATTTTTAAGTAACTGTTGGCATAGCCTCCGAAAACTTAAAAAAAAAATCAATTACAAGCCTTGCAACTTCGAAATCATTTGATAAAACATTATAAAATGTTACATATTTCTAAGGAAATGTCAAAGAAATATCTTGATAGCAAAATGTTATTGATGTCACCATTAGTTTTTGAGATAATAATAAATTAATGTTGAAGTTTCTCAGTGCGCCAATAATTAAATGTAGGAAAACTAGCACTACACACATATTTACAGATGGTCAATCAGTCTAACGTTTTTCTAAGTTTCTTATTAATTTTGGAGTAATTAAACTGTAAAATTAGGTTTTTATGCAAGCGAAAATCTTTCCATTACAGCAACTTGATTTGTTACTTCATCATATTGTGGATAAGACAAATACTACAAAATAATGAAAACTATTGTACAACAATATAAATCAACTAAAAAAAACTAATTAAAATCAGCCATGAAATTTGTTTTAGTACATTTGACTGTTAGTAAACAAACGTGAGGAAAAAAGAATTAATGAAATGAGCTATATGATATAAAATGGACTTCGGCAGTTTCTGGGGTTAGAGAGTAATTAAGGTAGTCTTAGTTTTTATTTTTTTTTGTAAACTGTTCAACTTATTAAATTATTTTAGTACACAAAGCAGTAACATACATTTTTAATAAAAATTAATTTTGATATTCCTAATAATAAGAGTAATACTCGTACAAAAATAATAACGAAGCTTTAAACAGGTTCCATTTATTGCACTCTGTTTAAATTTTACAGGCATACATTCGGTTTTAATAAATAAATAAAGCCCGGTTCGTCCAGTTTGTAGTCTTAAACCAAGCGATATCTAGTTTTGCAGTCACACATTTGGGAAATATCGTCACAGTCAGGAAAATTCACACAATCATATAATGTGTATTTAAAAAGTCACACAATTGTGTATTGTCCATTTTAAGTCACACAATTGTGCATTGTCCATTATAAGTCACACAATTGTGCATAGTCCATTATAAGTCACACGATTGTGCATAGTCCATTATAAGTCACACAATTGTGCATAGTCTATTTTAAGTCACACAATTGTGTATAGTCCATTATAGGTCACACGATTGTGCATAGTCCATTATAAGTCACACAATTGCTCATTGCCTATTTTAAGTCACACAATTGTGCATTGTCCATTTTAATATTCACACAATTGGGCAACGCAGTCTTAGTTAAGAGTCACAGTTGCAGATCATGTCGCTCAGTTTTAAAGTCACACAGTTAAGAAGGAATTACTTCCGCTTGAAACAACCAGAAAATAGGCGTCTCACAAGATTGCGGAAGCTTTTCTTCTCTCTCTTTCTTGCCAATTCTCTTTTCTCTGCAAAATCTGGGTTCTGGGCTAATTTTTCCTCCAGATTTTTTGTCAAAAGAGAAATATCTCCACACCTGTAAGAATTCATTCATTTATTAATTATATAAATTAGCATTTTCATTATAGATACGCATTAATGCCTCAATTTGCATTGTTTGGGTATTAACTTATGGAGTTTTAAAAAGAGGAGATAAATTACTATAAATTAATATTTACTTCCAACAAATGAGCAAATTGGTCTTTTCTTCTATGAAAAAATATTCATAAACATAAATCTCACTTTTCATATGAATGAATATATAAATGACAGACATGAATATGTAAATCTGAATACTTAATATTAAATTATTACAATTATTATATATTCATCGATATGAATAAATAAATATTAACCGCATCAATTTCATATTAAATTAGACAAATCGTAGTCTATGCGTCGATCAACCTTACAAAATAAAGTAAAACAATCGCAATTACTTTATAAAATCAAAACAATAGAAATTTTAGAAAAATATCGTTCTTGGTTTGTCAATATATCAAATACAAACAACGAAAAAATGTAATTTTATTACTTTGACACATAAATAAATAGTGTCAATAATTTTAACAACAATTCTCTTTTTCTGTAAAGTTTTGCATACAATGTCTGTTTATATTACAAGAAAACGTGTTTAGTTACTATTATTATTTAGGTTAGGAGAAGACGTAGAATAAAATAAATATGCTGTAAAATATACTTTTAAAGCACATAGAAAAGCATGATATTAGTGATTTAAATTCCCATTAAAAGAAATGAACTTATTTAAATAAGATCGATAGCAATTAATATATACCTCTTTAATCCAACTACAATGTCCACTGACTCCTTCACTTTATTAGCCTTGGCCAGAATTATCTTTTCCCTCGAATCAATCTCGAAGTAATAATGGCCACTTTTGTCACTACTAAAATTAAAGAAGAAAATTAGTAAAATTAATTTAATATTAAAATGTAGCTACTTTAAGCTAAAATGAGAAGAATTAAAAACTTGAACACATTATTAACTTTTGATTTTCATGAGTTGCGTGACTTTCCTCAAATATGCTAAAATATCTGTTCAGGCATAAGGTTACGAAATCAGATATAAAAATATTTATTTAGATTCATTTCTTGGGACGGAATAGGAACCTTTATTTTCATCAGAGGGAATGTTGCAATTTTAGTCAGTTTATTCAAAAGTTATTCTATGCAAAATATTACTTTTTGTAATTAATAATTATTTGCTAAAAACTCAAATACTTTAGACTTTTTGAATTTTTCTTGAAGGCAAATATTTAACAAAATTTCTTTTAAGAAATGTTAAAAGACAAAACACAGAAATTGAAAGAATTAATTGAATAGCATTTGAGAAATTAAAATTTAAGAATATGAACTCTTTGATACAGCAAAATTTGCAAGAAGTAAAAAACTAACTTTAATGTGTAAAAGCTCTCAAGAGCTCTTTTGATCGAAACAAAACTGATCTATTGAGACCAAGTTTTTTAGATTGTAGTTACAATCCCTATTTTGGATAATAAAGTAGATAAATTGATAAAGCATTCTTATATAATAAATATATTTACATTAAACGGAATTGCATTCAATAAACAAAATAAAATTATGACCTTTTATGGACAGTAAGAAGGAGTTACGCAAAACTACGTAAGTGCAGAAAATCGGATTTTGAATTTTGGATTAAAATACTGCTACTATTTAACAGAAATCTCATGAAAATGGATGCGGAAAATATCCATTCTATTATAATATGAGTGAAATCGAATGTAGGTTGACTGTTTCTCAAAGAACATAATTAAAAAATTCGAATAAAATAAAATTATGATTTCTGTCCTCAAAAAGTTAATCTGGTGTTTTAACTTATTGAAGACTCATTTTATGTAAGTTTGAAATATGATTTTAATTACCCAGTTGTAGCAACAACTTCTTTATCAAGAATCATTTCTGACTCTTTAGGCTCAATATAAGCCTGCAACTCCTCCATTTTCTCGCTAAAAAAAAAAAAAAGAAATTAGTTCATTGAATAATTACCTCAAGATTATCAAATGCTTTCCCTGTTAAAATGAGTTTCTCAAATTAGTGAAAAAATGAGATAGAATAGCTCCAAAAAATATATAATTGAAATTTAAACCTCTACATATAGTGACATGTTCAAAAGAAGAGCTCTGAGAACTCATTTTCATTTATAAATAAACATGGCGCTTAAGTAGAAAAATGTTGATTACCAATCTAAAGACAATTTTTACTCGTGAAATAAATTTAGAATTGAGGTAAGTGCAGGAAATTATTATCAAATTAAATTTTTTCTTCGATTATTTAATCGTTATAAACTAAATAATGTGACATTTTGCCATGAGCATGCCACTTTTCCTTGTATTGAATGAGTGAGTTTTAAAATTCGACTATATTTATTTCGGAGAAATTTTGAGAAATAATTTTTCTAAACAGTATTTGCCTGAAATATTTACGCATCAAAAAGTAAAATTATTAGTTTTCATTTTAAAATCATTTCATGCATTTTACGCTTATGCTTCATATTAATCTTTTGTAATTCATCTAGGTTTCATCAGAACAAATTCTTTTATTTTGTACTGCTTAAATAAATTATAAATATATATTTCTATTCACTCCACAACGAAAGTTAACAGCGAAAAAAGTAGCATGTGCTTTTAAAAATTACAAAGTGTATAAAATATTTTGTTTAAAATAATTAATCTCAATAATATTAAAACTATTTAAGCTACCTATTCACTATAGCAACATCTTCCTCATCGGTTGACGATGACTCATTTGGCTCTATTTCAGCCCTCAACTCAACCAAGTCATCTCTAAAAGTAAAAAAATAAAATTATCATATTAACAAGTCAACAACAACACAACAAGTTAACAAGTCAAGCTTAACATATGCTTAATATATAATAGCATGTCTTTTATTAATAAGAATTAAATCATACTTTTATGAATTTTGTACAACTTATTTTAAAGCATTAAGCTCTGATTATCATAAAATATTTCAATTTGCATTTCTTAAAAGGAATTTCGCACAATTATTTTGTAAAGTGACCACGATGAAAATCAGCATGCAAAAGTAGCAACAGATATACTATTAAATATATCATACAGAAAATTGCTAAATATTTAAAATCTCATCAAAGACAATTACCGCAATAATAATAAAGTAAAAGATAAATAGATTACCTATCCAAAATCTCATCCTCTTCATCATCACTTGTAGAAGAATCAGAATGCTCTATTTCTGCACTAAGTTCTTCCATATCATCGCTAAAGGTAAAAAATGAAATTATCGCATTATATAGCTGCTTCAATTTTAATATGCAATTTTAATATTCAACTTCAATTTTAATATTCAACTTACATGAATGTATTTAATAGTAAAAAAAGTAATAAGCCTTTTTTGTGAGAATTTAAGTATTTTTTGCATTTTCCTTTTATGATGGTATAGAGCTTTGATATTTACCTATCTCGCATGACAGCAAATTAATTTAATTTGCATAACTTTAAAGTATTTTACATGCATGCTTCTTACTAATTCCAATATAAAAATATGTATGCAAAAGTAATATTCTTCCGCGCAATTAAAAAAGAAACATCGTAAGTTATCTGCGATAGATTTCTTTGATTTATTTTTAATTCTATCGCTAATTGTATGAACTCTTGAAAAAAATTAAAAAAATTAATAAACACAATTTACTTTTGAAACAGAAATTGCAATAGGTATCTATCATACAAAAGTGCCAAATGAAAAAAAAAATAGAATTCCTTATCCCTTTAATTGTATTTTCTTTTCCATGATATTATTCTGTGTACTAATATGCAACAAATATTGTTCAATATTTAAAGTAGTTTAAAATACAAATATTATGATGTCTTAAAGATAAAAACTTTAAATAGTACCTATCACTAGCGTCATCCTCATCCGAAGTCAAATTTGACTCCTCACTCACTATCTCACTCTCAACAGCCAGAATTTCGTAGCTGAAAAAAAGATAGAAAATAATATATTTATTGATTAAATATTTATAGACAAAATATTTAATTATCTCTAGATGGTCATCTTTCATCAGTTTTTTGCTCAACTCATATTTAAGAAATTATAAAGATTAATTTAATGTCAAGTTAATATTAATGAAATAAATTTTGTTAAAAACAACTCTTAACATAGTTTTCATTCTCATATTAAAATTTTAAATCGATATTTACATTTGACATCTTCTTTCCATATTACATGTTCTAAGTACAAAATCTAATGTAATATTTTTTTCAAATAATTATATTTAATCTAAATTATTTAAATACGACAGTTTCTTTTTACTTCTTATAAAGGAATTTTTTCTTTGTATTTCTTTCTTTCTTTCTTTTTTATTAATTAAATCTTTAACTTTTAAAAATTACCATTTTTTCATTAAAGAAATTATATTATTTCACAATCTAAATCAAATACTTACCCATCTGTTTCAGATGAACTACTACTGCTGTTCTCTGCAAGAAATCCAGGCGCTGAAAAAAAGATTATAAATTAAATTTTAATTTAGGTTATTTTTGACTGAAATTTGGGTAACGAAATGTTTTATGATTATTGAACGTGTTATAACTAGATAATCAACCCCAAGCTGAATAGCCAATACTCTTTTTTTAATGATTAAGGTTTGATTGAAATATGGAGAAAGGTGATAAGACTACATAATTAGGTGATAATTATTATAATTAAATGTGACAAAATGTCACTTTAAATTGTAATTGCTCATTGCCTTTAGGTATTTAATTTTATTAATGAAATAAAAATGTCTCTTTTAGCTTATAAGATTATATATATAATTTTAAAAGTTTATAACTTTATTTTTCATTAAATAAATCATGATATGTTTTCTTTTTTAAAACAAATAACAATATTTCTACAATTCCGAATGAAATGACGGTACAAAGTATTGGTACTTTTGGTGCATTATTCGTAAGACACATGTTACTCTAAAGCTCCTTTTTACCGTAAAATATTATGCCGTTATTTTTGCAGAAATATTTATTTAATATAAATGATTCAGTAATCATAAGGTAATAATTATTGCAAAAATATTTTGATCCTTGACATGTTCCGGAAAAATGGATTTTATGATAAAAAGTATTGTCAAGTTTGCCAAGTATTTTACACATGATGCACCCAAAGTGCCGGTACTTTTTACCCAAATTATATCTGTAATGATTTGCAATGTAGTGCAACATATGTTGCAACTATAAAAACCTTTATAAAAGTGTATTATCATTTTAATTTCTAATAACGGAAAAATAAGTTGTAGCGTTAAAAAATTATTTTCATTCTTCAGAATATAAAACTTTTTTAAAAAAGTTTCGAATTTCGGACCATTAAAAGGTAATATCATATTTGTATTTGTACAAGTAAAATAGCAGCTATTTCATATTTTTCTTTTCTATTTTTATTTGAAGTTTTTCATTTTATTTTAATACTTCCGTTTGCAATTTGTGGAAGAATTTTCATATTTTAATTTAATTCAATTTCAAGGAATTTTCAAACAAGATTAAATTAAAACATTTGTGCAATGAATGAAATCACAAATTAAAGAAGTTAGGGATTGTCTCACACAAAACAATACCGACTTCTAATATTGTATATCGCCACTTTCTGCTTAGTTCCAAAAAGTCTTAAATAGATTCTAATCAAGATTTTTTTGCTATTTCGAAATTTATCTTTTACTAAAAATCCATGAAATTAATAGTTTTCATGCTTACGATAAGGCCTTGGATTTCTTATCAACTCTTTTTGCCAGTGATTAAGCACAGCAAAACGAAAAAGTTCACTCATTTTCACAAATTATAAGTCACTAGTCAAAAAAGACGCTATTCACTTATAAAAGCTCAAATAAGAATGAGAAATCAATATTTTTTGTTACTTTGTTGGTGTGACTAACAATGGTTATTTTTCGGCAACAATGTTTAAGACGAACCATTTAAACAATATACAAAGAAATAAAGTTTTATTTAACTGTCTTAAGTATTGTTGTAAATGTTCTCACATTTAGTTGTACTAAAGTTTTTTAAAACAATGAAAAAAACGCAACAAAGACAGAAAAGTTAGGAACAGCAATATAAATATAAATATATATCATTTGCAAAAATGATATATATTTATATTAAGCTGAAATTTTTAATATCGAACAAATCTGATTGCTCGTTTTTTATATGAAGATTTTTAGCTTTTAAAATGAGAAAAAATCTGTTGCAAAAGTAAATTAACATTTCCAAATTATGGCGAAATTATTTCAGTTCAAAGAAAGAAAGAAAAAAATCCTGATATTTCGGTGATAAAATCCAAAATCTAAAGTGTTTAAATCATTTATTTGATATTTTTTGTTTGTTTTTGGTAACGATTTACAGAAAATTCTGGACATAAATTATAGTTCTCACATTTAGTTAAAATACAAAACTAAAAAGTTAAATTTAACAGAAAAATGTGTCTCACCCCTATGCTTAAGTAAAGATTTCTAAATGTTGATCCATAACTATTAATTGTACTTATGCTACTTATTTAAGAAGTATTTTTGTCTTTGAATTTCTCCAATAACATTGATATCATATGACATCAAAATGCATTATGATTCTGAACTCATTTAAAATATTTTGGATTTATTGGATATTTTTGGAGTAAAAAAGTTAACGAACCCAAAGCGAACCTGAGTTGGCAACTAGAACTTTATTTTTAACAGCAAAGAAAATTTATACATAAATGATTGATAGGATAATTGCAGGAACACTACACATTGGGGGTTTCCTTAGACATTGAAGAAGCCTTCGTTGTGTAGTGGGGAGCGGAATCATCAAAGAACTTATTAAACTAAATTGTAACAACCCGCTTACGAATCTCATTAAAAGTTTTCTCAATAACAGAACAGTCACGCATCAACTAGGAACCACCCATATTAACCATATTAACCACCCATGTTAACCCATAACTAAAAGATAATCTCAAACAGGTGATTCAGTAGTTTTGGTTGGTGAAGGTAGGAAGGAAATTTATTTGCGTAGCATTAGAGCTGCACAATGGGTTATTGGGGATGGTCTGGGAATTATCCCTGAGTATAATCCAATGACATGCCATTGCAATTTTGATCCTCTGCAGAGGGGATTTTGGTTGGTGAAAAGGAAGGTATTTAAATTACTAACAAGATTTTAATGGAAAACAATAACACTGTTACGCTTTCATATCATTGAATGAATTTCGATATAATGGCTGAAGTTTCAAATTTCAAGCAGTGTTCAGCTGTCTATAGTTTTAATAAAGTTGAATAAAATTTTCAGAATCTAAGAGCTTCAGTATCATTTTTGAAGTGCTTCCAATGGAGCCATCTGCAGATTTTACTATCAGCTGAATGAAGGTTAATTTTCACTCTTAGTGTGTCTATTTATAAGAGAGTTTGCGTTTATGTTGATTTATGAAAAGGTTTTTTGAAGTTCTTCCTTATTGTGATGAGAAACATAATTGATGAGCTTCAAAAGCGGTTTTATTTACTATTCAGCCTAACTTTCTGAAATCACAACCAAACTTTTAATTGCTTTTTATGGCTGGGTGGAGAAACATTACATGTATGTTTCTTCTAGTTTCAAGTGAAATGACGTAGGCGAGGCAGTGTTGCCATTTGCTATTAGTCAGAAAACTAATATATAAGGAAAAAAAGACATAGTAAATGCAACATGAAAAAAGTCCCAAATAAACTACAGAGAGAAGTGATGGCTCAGGGAAGAGAGCGTTCTCCTTCCAATGAGGTCCCGGCAATGAATGCCAGTGATAGCTGGTCGATACGAATCCGCATCCAGCTTGCAACGACCACAGTGCTGACATGAAATATTCTGAGTGGTAGACGAATCATGGGTTAGAGTCCCTTTGCTGTCAGGCTAATCGTGGAAGGCTCTCGTGGTTTTCCTCTCCCTATAACGCAAATGCGGGTTTGTTCCATAAAAAAATCCTCCACGAAGGCAAATTTCCTCCAATACTTGATGCAGGAGTTTCCTTGTCTTCTGGATTGGGTTCAAAATTACAAGCCTACGTCGTTGAACAACATTATAGTAGTCGTAAACTCGAAAATTGGGTCGGAAGTTCAACGACGGTAATAAAAAAAAACTATAGAACTTTGTAACCCGACAGATTTAAAGTGCATGAGTCACCATTTACAACACGGGGAGTCTTCAGCCGGTTGGGATCGAACCCACACAGGGGGTACTGATCCAAGAGTTCCCTTGTCTTCAGAATTAGGTTCAAAATCACAAGACTATGGAGTTGAACATAAGTAGTCGTAAACACGAGAATTTTGCCTGCTGTTCAATGTCGGTTATAAAATAAGCTATAGAATTGTAGAGCTTCAGGGTATAGAGCATTCACTTCTCAAAGAAGTAACCCAGGTTCGAATCACAGCGATGGTTGGACGTTACGAATTCTGTACTCGGCTCGCACCGACCACAGGGCTAATGTAAAATATCCTAAGTGAAATATGGATCATGGGTAAGAGTTTCTTTGTCTTCAGGTTTACTGCGGGAGGACTTCATGGTTTTTCTCATCATGTAAAGCAAATGCGGGTTAATACCATCAAGAATTCCTCCACGAAGACAAATTTCCCCCAATTATTCCGGATCCAGGAGTTCCCCCGTCTTCTGCATTAGGTTCAAGATTACAAGACTACGGAGTTGAACATTTTTACTTGTAAGCCCAAAATTGGGTCAGCTGTTGAACGACGGTTATAAAATAAAATTAACTAACTCTTTGCCTGATGACAAGGCAAAGGCAAAATTAACTAACTCTTTGCCTTTGCCACACGAGGAACATATTTTCAAGGTATGTAGCAAAAAGGATTTTACCGATCTCTTTCTTAAAAAAAATTGGAATTCTTTCATTGAATAAGAAAAGTAAAGCTTATTGTTATTTTATCACCAAAGGTGAAGGAAAACTTAATTTATTTTTTGATCATTTGAAAAAAAATTTTTTTTGGATCGATCCAAGCAAAGTTTGTCACGATATATAACAAAAAGGATTTTACCAATCATTTTCCTAAAAGAATTGAAATCGTCTTATTGAGCACGAAAAGTGGAGCTTACTGCTATTTCATCACCTAAGGTAAATCAAAATTGAAATAAGTTTTCGAATGTTTGAAAGTATCCAACTAAAGTTTGTCATGATATTTAGCAAAAAAGAAGTTACCGATATCCTTCCTAAAAAATGGAAATGGTTTATCGACCACGAAAGGTGGAATTTCTTACTATTTAATCATCATAGGTAAATCCTAATTGAATTTAGTTTTCGATTGTTTGATAAAAAAATCTGTTTTGACAGATCCAAGTAAAGTTTGTCACAATATATAGCAGAAAATAATTTTCTTATCATCTTCCTAAAAAAGTTGGAAATGGTTTATCGATCACGAAAAGTGGAATTTTTTACTATTTAATCACCTAAGGTAAATCAAAACTAAATTTCGAAAATTAAACATGTGACCAATCTCTGTCTAAATTACTCAAATATCAACTGCATCTCACGATAGAACCTGTAACAATCATTTTCTGACCGTAATAAGCAAATTTCATTGCGATTTAAATGACACATCGAAGTCATTGTCAAACAGAATTTCGAACACTCTTTGGCTAGTCTAGCTTCTTCTGACTGTTCAAGATCACATTGAGCTTCTAGCCTAATCTATTTAAAAACATAAATTATTACTTTCGAATTACTTTCTTTTATTTAAAAAAAAGATAAGTATCTATGCAAAAACTGAAATTAAAAAATGGAACAAAAATTATAAAAACTGCGCTTTTCAAATGGGCTTAAAACGAGTAAATAATTCTATTTTCGTTTCGTTTAAAATGTTATCTTCTTAATCGATCTTCAGGGTTGGACCGGGAGTAATGGCCTTGAGTAAAGGGTCCTTAAAAATTGAGCTATATTTGATTTAATAGAAAGTTTTCTTTAAAAAAAAACGTTTACTGATTTTCTTATTCACAGTAAATTAATTTACAAGATTTTTTAACCATTTTTAGCAAAATAAATATTTTATGTCTCATTTTTCATATCTTTCTTCTTTAAAAGGCATAATATCCTTTTTAATCGACTTAAGAATTTTAGAAGAATAATTTTTGTTACAGTAAATAGAACTTTTATTTAGTTTATAACAGCCTTACCTACGAAATGCGTAGCAGGAAACGAGTGTGTAGTTTGTTCTATAACTCCTTAATATAAAGTTAAAATGCCATTTTTTCCATTGAAGTTCATTTTTAATCTCCACCAAATCTTTCAGATTTAAACATTTATAGAGAGGGTCCCCAAGCTGCTAAAGCTACATCATAAATGTACTGAATCGAGATGTTGTTCCCTGTAATAATTTAAAAAGTGATGTGTTTTCTCGTATTCAGTATGATTCATTACATAGAGTTCGATACAATTATTTTATTCACAATGGTATTGATGAAATAAATTGCAATTAAATATCTCTAAAACCATAATATATTAAATCTGTGCTGAATTACATATGTTCTAAAATTGTCTTGAAACGCCTTTGAACCTAAGATCTTTTAACAGAGCTGTATCTTTAAGGAGGGACCACTTTAATAGATTGAACCCAGGGGGTGATTGCAATAGTATGTTCGACTTCATATCTCCTCTACTCTAAACTCAGTGGCGCTACAGCTCATGGAGGGCCAAGGCCTACTGTGTCCATCTCAGTTTTCTTGACCTTGGGGTCTGGGGAGCAAGAGCAGATGTTTCGGTTAGGTGGTCAGCCGAACTCGGAACCCCCAGTATTTAGTTTCCAAGCATGCTTAGTAATCATTTATCGACCCACTGAAGGGATGAAAGGCTGAGTCAACCTTGAGGATCGAACCCAGAACCTGTAGCACGGGAGCGTGAAGTGCTACCACTCAGCCACCGGGCGTCTTATAATACCTCTATCACCACTAAAAATCACGTTTCACGCATCCTTTGAAATTGACGCGACATAATTATTGACGAAAACATAATTAATGTTTTTCTGCAAGTTTTTCTATTTCGTGCCATTTATTTCAATTTAATTTTTTTAAATTTAGATAACTTAGTATTGACAATTTTTTTTAATTATTTGAAGAAAAAATAGTCTTAAATGTCTTAATAATTGTTTCAAATTCTTAAGATTTTAATCTGTAACACATTGTATAGCAATCTCGGAGGTTGGGGAGCCTCAATGAATAGGGGAGGAAGCATACTAGTAATCGTATTTTTTTACAAAAAGATTTTTTGTTTCTCATTACATTAACGAGATTGGAGTATTAAACATATAAATTAACATGTTATGAGTTAGAAAAGTTGAGGCATTATTATCTTCTCCAGAAACTCATTAAAAGAATGGTACGCTTGTTATATATCATTAAAGCAGCTTTGGAACTTTTATAATAATTAAAAAACTTAAATGAAAAGAGGAGTTAATTTTAGCTACATTCTTCCAGCCATGATGAATAAAGACACCGTGACAGAATTGATGGAAGTGAAAATCAAGAAATATTTTCTTTTCTTTTATCAGGTGCAAAATGAAAAAGGATGCATTTTCATTATTTTTTTAATCAAAGAATATGAACGCTATAAAGAATGCTAATTTGAAAAAATGGGTGAAACAGAATATTAATAATAATAATAAGACAAGTACGGTGTATGTTTAATGTAAATCAAGCAAATCATTATAGGGACGTGAAAAAAGTTATTTTTTAATTTGCTGCTTCCTGTCATCAGAATAATAAGTGATCATAAATTATTTTACTGTATCATGTCATAATGTGTAATAGGCATGTAATATGTTACTTTTTATGTTTTTGTCAGGAAACTAACTTGTACGATATGACCGTATAGTGCCAGTGAAAGATATTGCTACGAATTTGTAGATGTGTGCATAATTTTGAGAATATTCCTTGGTTTTGGAGTTAAATATATCAGACGGATCTTAAATAAACAGTGCAAATAGAAAATTTGCAAGAAAATCGCGAAATTCTATAGTAATTTAGAGGAAAAATACTGTCTAATGTATTTCTTATGGAGAATTCAGTTTGGCGATATTTTTACCGACTTAGGGATAATCTTGGTGACTTGGCGATACATGACGACCAAATGATAGTTCTGTATATTTCGAGTTTCTAAGCGAAAGGACCATTATTTATAGAATCATGCGAGAATCGTCTAGAATCGTGTCGAAAGTTTCAGGATTGCAACGTCAAGCCGATATAAGTAGGAGCGTGCATCGCTAGAGAGTGTTAGTCTGCTTGTGATTGCAATAGTTTTCTGATCTGCGTGTTCGATGAACCGCCTGATGTTTCAATTCTGCTTACAAATTTTTGGAATCTTAAGGACTGTTTTATTGATCTCTAGTCAGAACGAACCCCTGTTCTCGGTACAGTATAAAATTAGAACAGTTTTTAAAGTTTTAATTTTTTAAAATACATAAAATAGATATTCAAAATGATTTCCTATTGTTTAGGAAGGTTTTGTTGTCTTATAAATAAAATGAAAAAAATTATTTCTAGTAATTCATTATTTTATATTATGATATTATGTCAAATATATTATAATTTATTCAATATCTATTTTAATATACAGGGTGATTCTAAAATTTGAAGGGGAGTCAGGGACATCACAAGGATTAAGAATTGCATAAGAACCCATGGAAGGAATGTCATCGCACGCCGATAGGGGTGCTTTACTACTTAAGAACTGTTTCTACTTGTGTCTTTGTAAAGATACTTTTATCTAAATTATATTAACTTCTTCTTAATTTTATATTTTCTTTGAATTATTTTCAAAATTTCTTTAAAATAGATATAGTGTAATAAGTTAAACTTAGGATAACTTAGATAAATAAATGTAGGGGAGAGGGAGTATAGTGAGAACTTGAGGCTAAAAGGAACATCTTGAATATCTTTTTTCTATCTAGATCAAATCTTCTCCGGGAGATACTGTAATTTGGCAACGCTGGTGCATAATCCCCTTACTGGTATATATTTATACGCAATGTGCAGTTGCACATTGTGCATAATTACTTTGTGAATACTCTTGTATAAATTTGTTAAAGAAGATTTTTGAGGTGCATAACTAACTTATAAATTTCCTCTTTACACTTTTATTAGCGCATTTTATTTTCAGAATTTCTACTGAATGTAATAACATGTTATAAATAATACTGTTTCCCCCTATTTCAATATTAACTTTTCCTCTGTATTGTTTTGATTAATCAGTATTGGATATAAAAAAACACAAGTCCTCGTGGAGCTAGTGCAGACACATAGTGATAGGGCTAGAGCAGTGGTTCCCAACCTTTTGTGGACCATCGCCCCCCTCTTGGGGTTGGCTGACACCTATCCCCCTTTCTCTTTTTGCTCTAAAAACCATTCATTGTTGCTTGTGAGCAACCAAACACTGAAAATATGCCATGTTATTTGATTTTAATTTAAATTGTAATGCAAATAAGGAGGCACATTTATCCTGTCATTTTTATTAATCAAAAAAAATTTTGCATCTTTTTTTTTCGTAAATAAATGATATTTAAAACGGAATAATCAAAACAAAAGTGCATTTTTTAAAANACATGGTTGGAGCACCATCTGTTGCACAAGCACTTACATTTGTGAGGGGAATTTCTTTTTCCTCAAAATAATCTTTGACTAATTTAAAAATCGACGATCCTTTTGTATCTGTGTGCAAAGTTCTTGTAAACAGTATTTCCTCGTTAATCTCCTTACTCTCATTTATGAATCTCACGTAAGCTAAAACAGCTCTGTTATCTATCACAGTTGATTCATCAATCTGCAACGCAAATTTACCTTCTTTCAGAAATTTGATGAGTTTTGATTCAACGTCAGCGACCATCTCATCAATACGCCTGGAAACAGTATTATTGCTCAGAGGAACAGAGTGACTTAGCAGATTTCCGCCTGCGATACCAAAACGTAAACGATCCTGCACTTGAATTTTTTTCAATTTTTAACTATCATAATTCTTTGCCTACACCAGAACCATAAGTTTCATATATATTTTTAATTTCAATCTCAAATAGATTTTATTATTAATATTATTAGCAATTTTTAACTTTTGAGTACTCGTCGCCCCCTGATCGCCCCCCTACGGATTATCGCCCCCTTGAGAAGCTCTATCGCCCCCTTTGGGGCGATCGCCCCCTGGTTGGGAACCACTGGGCTAGAGTTACTTCCAACTAACTTCGTTAGAGAGTGACGACATATGTGTGACATTCTCTGATTGGTCGAGAACCAAAAATTACCGAAAGAAAGTTTTTCTCGTATATTTAACATGGAGTCATTTTTATCGAATTCAATAATTTTTGGCACATGTTCTTTCCCTTTGTTTTTAAAATTATTCTAAGCTGCCTTCATTGTTAAAAAATCATTTATTTTGTGAAATAATTAGATTTTAAAATTATGATAGCTCTACTTGACACTTTTATCAAGAAATTTATGCTATTATATGCCAAATAAATCATAAATTTTTTGAGAAAATGTTAGTGCAGGTGTAAGTATGGGATTAACCGACAAGTGAGAAAGATGCTCTGGCCTTTCTACAAAAATACAACTCAAGAATCTTTCTGATGCAAGGCCAGCTCCCTGATCCCTACACAGGCCGGTCGGCCAGTTACGAAGTAATTATTTAGATTTATTTTTAATCTTTTTTAAAATGACTGCTGAAATTTTAAACATAAACAATGCTATGAATGCTGTATGCTGTATGAATGCTGTAGTTGTTATGAAAGTTGTCAATATTGGCTAGTCCATTTTTAAGGCAGAGGGGTGAACTTCTAATAGTTTTCCAGCGATACCATCTATGGCCAAAATTTGACTTCTAACACACACATACGGGACAGCCCATTTCACAGTTCCTCAACATTACCCCAGTTTAGATTTGTTAATGGGAACTCGGATGACTTTGTGTCCCCGATATATTTAGGGTGCACCCGTCTTCGATCGGTGGGGATCATATTCACGAGCTCTTATACATGGATTCTAACGCCGTACTAATCAGACTATCCCAACTCACGGACTCTTGTATATAGTTATTAAAATTAAAGCACTTCCGCACGGGCAAAACTAGTGGCAACATTCAGATGGGGAAAATTTGGCTGATATAATTGTTTAAAACTAATTAAGGTCTTCGAATTGGAGCGGGGTGGAGAATTAGAATATTTAAATAAGGTTGTATAGTGCATTCGGATTGGTTACCACTGAAGTTAATATGTTGTACAAGATAATTTTGAAAGGAGACCAAGCTGGTTGCTAGAGATGACTAGTATAGCGAGAAAGCATCAATGATAACTGCGAAAAGAACACTTTGGTTTTGTTACTTGTGTAAATGTAATCTTTGAAATGAAAATGATTATTAATCATTAAATTGCTCAAGATTGAAGTATTTATCAGACATATTGACACTGTAGATGTCAATTATGGTATTCTTCTTTTTTTGGTCCCTGTTACGAACTATTTCAGTATTAACGAAGAACTACATATTTCAATGGACCATGTCAAAATAAAACTTATTGTTACTCAGTGAAGCTATGCCGAAGTTCAGATTGAGTAGAAAAGAACATAAAAAATACGAGGCATACAATTAAAAAAAATAATAAAAATGAAAACTGAAACTTACAAATATTATTTATACTAGGAGGCCCAGATTGCGTCCATGACTTTTTTTTACCATGAAAAGATAATTTCATTTAAGTTAAAAATAATTCCTATAAAGAGTTTCGAAATTGCTCATAGCGCAGACTTGGGTTCATTAATTTAGATCCCAATTCTATTAGGATGCAATTTAAATCTAATTATTTTGCTCGCTAACTATGCAATTTCCTCTTTAATTTCTATTTATTTTTTTTAAATGCTTCCCAAATGTTTTTCGATGAAAATTTTATTTTGTAATAGAGTGAAATATAAATTCCTCATAAAGTTTTTTTTTAAATTTCGTAATCATAATTTTAATTACGCATGTTTAAAACGTTTATTTAAAGCTGATAATAAAAGTATTAAATGTAAATTATTTATTACATATAAGTAAAGTAAAGCATTCCCAGAACAACCATTTAAGGGTGGACAATTTCGAAAACAACGACATGATTGTTGCAATGCGGAGAGCACTGCGCACTGGCTACCTTTACTTCCCAGACAAGCTGTTATATGTTGATCTAAAGTTGGTTCGAACAGCTACAGGGGATCGAACACCAGTTTTTTTCACAATTACAGTTTAGTGCCTTAATTACTGAACTATTGCGGCTCATTTATTGTAAATAATAAATTTAGATACCAATTTAAAAATGTTGAGTCATAAGTCGACATTGAATTAATTTTTATTAAAGAAACACCACTTTAGTCTTAAGGCCTTGAGTTTGAAATAATAAGGAAAATCAGAAATGTAATAATAACATAGAACACTAAAAAAGGATGTAATGCCTCTTTATTAGAGATAAAGAAATATTGTATGTAATCAGCACTTTTATAATTTTTATTACTTTTATTCTGATACCAATCAAAGAAATGTGGGAAAACTTTATGAGAGAAAAGTGGATAATACCATATGATTTTCTGAACAGTAAGAGAAACATTTTTACACCATTGCATTTAAGAAAAAAAATTAAGATTTGAAAGTGTAATTTACTTATTCATATTTGTGTTTTGAGGAATTTAATAAAAAAATAAAGAATGTTTGCAATCAAATTCTTTCTCTGCTAATAATGTTCGTATCATTAAACAAATAAAGATTTCTTCATTACTTTAACGGGAAACATTAACGGAACCATTTCTTCTACAATTGCATGCTTTAAAATTTTTTTTGTTCATTTTCTTTCTTTTCTAATGAGCTATTTTAAGAAAAGATTTCTAAAAGCTTATATAAATTCTTCTTTGCTTGTAAAAAAAATAAACCCAGGAATTCTTAACTACTTATTTGGGGAGTAAATCTAACAATGCAACAATGATTAAAATCTGATTACAATGGTTTTAGTATAAACGTACGAAAGATGATTAAAATCTTTTTAAAATACGGTTAAAAACACCTGCTTACACCAAAAGAATTAATGTAAATGTCAAAGATTGTTTCTTTCTTACAGTTATATGCTTAATGCTGAACGAATGTTTAATATTTTAATTGCAATTCTAATTAAAATAATTCAGATTAGCAAATGAAGCGAAATTATATTCTGAACAAAAAAAATTCCAACCTTCTTATTACTTCAAATTTAAAGTAGTTCTGGATTTTTTGTATTTTTTACAGAATTTTTTTTGCTTATGTTTAGAGTAATATTTAACTGTTTTATGTGATGTTTTTTTTTAATAAGCTTTTTGTTTCTTTTTGAGCAATTTGTTGAAAGTAAGTAATTATCCAACCAGTATTTTTTATATTAATGCTTTGGTTTTAAAATATTTTAGAGCATTCAAATTTTTTTAGTGATTTCCTCATTTATTAAGAAGAAGTAAGTAATTAAAATAGAATGATTTCAATTAAAAAAATACGCGGCAAAAATAGTAAATATTTCAACAAAGATTTATTGCGTGTTTTTGAATAATTCGTTAAAGTTAAATATGAATGATTGAAATAAAAAACACAAGTGATATAAATAGTAAATACTTAAGCAACAACTCATTACTCGTTTCTGATCAAATTGTTAAATATTATTATTTAAATTTTTTTTTCATGTGAATTATTTAATTGGTTTTTAAAGAAACCCTAAGGGTACTTAAATATTTGTTAGTATTAAGTGTAATTAATTTTTTTGTTCGTAATAAGATTATTTAAATTTTTTTAATAACAATTTATTAACATAATATTATTTAAATTTTTTCATATATTTCAATCTATAGTTATTTATTTCATAGGTATGGAGCTACCACTCGGAGTGGTGGACTTAGTTCTCTTTTGGGGTACGATTATCCTAACTAAAAGCTGCGTTTCGATTTGCATTTTCCGATCATGTTTTCTCTCGAGAATCTGAACACCAAAAATAGTAGCAGCTACTTTACACCAAAGAGATGGTTCCCTGAGTGTTCCACTTCACCAAAGACAAAGATAGTTCCTGTGGTAGTGGAACACCTAGAATGTTCTTTTACACTACTTGGTGCAAAGTAGCCGCCCTTATGTTTGTTAATCAGTAGCACTAAAATTTACAATTACAGTAAAATATGATACACACAAGAATCAGTAAAGTTACTTTTAAGATAACTAAAGCAAGATTCATAAATTTAGGATGCATACACACTATATTTCCTAAAATAAAATTAGTTTGTGAATCAAGCGTGTTGCAGCACAAACAGAATATTAATATGAAATCAAACAAAACAGAAGTGAATCGAAGTTAAATATTATAAAAATATTTTCTACAATAGACAGATTTAGACAAATCTTAGGAGAGCATAAATATCTTTATCCTACAAGTAAAAACATCAATGCATTTTATAACAGTTTTTATGAGCAACTTGTCAAATCAGTCCAATAAGAAGAATAAAATTATTTGGCGAACAATAGATCGTAATTAATATATAAAGAAATATGTTTTAAAAATGTTGAGATGATGAAAAAAATTGTGCACTCTACGATTCAAGATTGTTTCGACTATTAATAAATAAAATGATAATAACTAAAATGTATATTTTGCCTGGAATTATATTTAGATAAACAAATTTTGCAATTATGTGCAAAAATCTTAAAATTCGCTTAAAAAGTTCTCAAGATATGGCGAACATAAAGTAAAATTAACATTAAGGGGCCCAAAATTAGGAACTTAAAATTAAAGACCGCTCTCCTGACCAAATTATTGGGACCTAGTTTGGGACCTGCAATTACCTCCAATATATTTTTGGGGTCAGAAATCTGTATCCGGCAAAAAAATAATGTTTATTAAGAGAAAGTACGTGTTTTGTGCCCAATTTAATAACTTAATTTCCAGAACGTGAAGATCTGAGCATTAGATCAAAGGTTATTCTGGGTGGTCCCTTTAAATTTTTGCGAACAATACAATAAGTAATTTGGCGATACACAATTTTTGATGAAACACCAACTTTAATAAATGGTTACACATTTTTACAAGTTACTGAAGTTGATCGATGCTACATAATTAAACAGCTGGAACAATCAGTATGAACATAAAATGATAGCAAGAAAAGAATTCAAAAAACAACTTACATCCATATAAAGGAACTAGTCTTTTATTATTATTATTATTATCCAAAATATAGTTGAAAAATTACGATTTGAGAATTAATAGGTCATTTTAAGAGATATTCTTCGTTTAGTTCTAATCCAGTTTAAATAATGATATTTGCAAGTTTTTCTAACCAGATTAATGTATTTGAAATGACATCTTAAAAATAAATCTTTTCTCGAAAGTGTCCATCAAAAACTGAATATTTCGAAAGAGATATTCTATTATTTAAAAAAAAGCTCCATCGTTCATTATTTTTTTAGTATTTTTTCTATGTGTTGGTACATAAATGTGAAAAAGGAATATATAGTATTTTGAAGGAAAAAAGAGTGCACATGCTTTCATCGAGAACTATCGATTTTTATTATGCATACTTTGATCCGGAATTTTTTATAGTGAAAGAGATATTTAATATTAAAATAAGTTTACAATTTTTTCTTCTTAAAAGAACTTTTATGGATTTACCAGAACCATAGGAGAGACCAGAGCCATTGTCACAAAACTAATTTACGAATCAATTAATTCCTGTATTAAGATACACAATAAAATCATTAAGCTAAAATAGATTAGTTGATTGTCTGAGATAGCCTAGTTGGCAGGGCGCTGGACTCACATTTGCGAGAACGAGAGTTCAAATCAAGCCAGTCGAAGACTCGCTATATAGTAAATGGTGACTGATGCACTTTAGATCCGTAGGGTCCCAAAGTCCCCCATGTTCCCATACCAAATCAATACCTCTGGGGGTACTAAATGGGACATTAATAGTTCTCAGGTTCAGGTCAAAATAACGATCTGTGGTCGAATGATTGGATGTATGAATGGGTCCTCCCTAAAAACGGGTGTGATGTATGGGTGTCACAGAAATCAAATTCTTGGCCATAGATGGCACCACTAGAAAACAAAAACAATCACACCCCCTCTGACTTAATGGCTGACGACAACAGCAACAGCAACAGATTAGTTGATTAAAAAATCTACGAAGTACAAACTATCATTTCTCATGACTTAGAAATTTCATTTTAGTAATTCGTTATTTTTGACAACCATTTAGTCATAAAATTATGTGATTTTTGACGAAACGTGGAATTTTCAAATATTTTGCGAATTTGTTTCGTCGCTTATATGACATCACCTTCTGGGAGTTCTTCCGCATTTTTTTCCGATTTTTAAAACTGCTCGACAAGATGGTTTAGGGGTTGGTGCACTCACTCATCAAGCAAGAGTTTCAGGTTTGATTCCTGGACATGTCTGAATACTTATTCACTAATATTATTTTAATTTATGCAGCATTTCATATTAAATTACGTTAAGTAACATTACACATTTCTTTGAAGGAATTCGTATCCTCAAACCATTGAAGATAGCAATTTTTTTAATATTTGTTTCAAATAAATTGATTTTTTAAAAAATATTTTCGTACATAAGCTTATTAGAAATAAAATAAATTTAGAAATGTCTAGTAGCTTTAATTATGTCAATTGTTCTTAAAAGGAATTAATTTTTTCCTTTTGCAACGAACTCTAATTGATGTTTTAAAATAGTTTAAGAAATTAAAAAAAAAAGTAGTAAAAATGTATTGTAAGAACCTGCATAATTTTTCATGTTAAGTAAGTTCTCTTTTATATTTTTTAATAAACGAGATTCTCTCGCTACTGTTATTATGAAATTTTTTTTATGTCATCATAATTGTGTAAAACGTTTGGAAAAGCGAAAATTTTTGTTTTTGTTTTTAAGTAATAAAATTTACAATAAGTTAAAGTATGAAAGCACTGAAAATAATTAAAAGAATGTTAAAGTGTTCCTTAAGCAATCACTTGAAAGAAAGACACTTTAAAAATGCTTGAAAACTGTTAGAAGCGGAAAAAAAGCAAATTTTTAAGAGACTGCATGATTTACTTGGTAAACGTAAATTTAATAATACGTGCTGCTTTTTAAAATGTACCTTGTTCCACTTTAAAATAACTACGAAAGCGTTTATGCAAATGAAATGGGTTTTTGCTTAATTATGTTGCACAAAGTTAATCTCACCTTTGTCTGCTTTTTTCTTAATTAATTTAAAGTATGTTCCGATAAAAGGAAAAAGTACTTAATTTACTACTGAACTACTGAACTAAACTACTGAACTGCTGAACTTAACTTAACTACTTAAACTACTGAAATATGCGTAAAATAAATGTTTTAAAATTTGTTTTAGAAGCATAAAGCAGCTTGGAGTAATACATATACATACACACCCATATATATACACTCATATATTAGGTACATAANTTATATGATCAATTTATGTTAGCTTTTAAAGCTCCGTAGATTTCATGAAAGTTGAGTTTAAATGAGAACTTCAATTTGCCTAAAATATGTTTTTTTTATAAAAATGGAACGATTAAATTTTTTATAGAGTAATTTTTATCGCATGATAAAGATTTTCATAAAAGTATTGCATTATACTCTTTTAAAAATACTGATACAATCGTTCAATTTATATTTACCCACAAACAATGCACATTTTCAGGTTCACATTTTGGATAAATTATAATAACGTCATTCACTTCTAAGCGATGTCAAATTGAAATAAACATTTATTAAAATTACATTATATATATATATATATATATATATAATGTAATTTAAAAGAATTATATATTAAAAATTATCCATAATTATAGCTTATATCTAACTATCAAACACGAAATCATTTAAAACTTTTCCCAAAAAGAAAGTAATAATGTTGATCTCTATCTATCCACCAGCACGATATGTTATCATTTTTAGCCCTCCGGCCCTTACTTTAATAAAATTCTATTATTTCTCCATGCTCCTGTATCTTTTTCAATATACAGCGGCCACACTACGAACTTTCAATTTTAAAGCGTTCTAAGCGTAACATATATATATAAATAAGTACACATTATTTAATCGCAGAATTCAATAACGAAAGAAAAATTACATCTACAAAGGTTCAGCAATTGAAAAATGAAGCTTATCCTGAGAGCAGACAGACTGTGTATAACGAATTAATCTGTTCACATAAGAGCATTGAAAGTGAATGTAAATGGAATCCAAGATGGATGCGAGTCAATGCGAGTTTCAATGGCAAAAAGGTGACTTAACTAGTTTTTACCTATTATAAACTAAGTGTTGCTTTGATGTATCGTGATGATTCAGCTGCGTTTTCCTCTTATCTTGCGTTTTCCTCTTATTTGCTTGTCCTGACTCAATCACATACTGATACACAATGTACTAATACACAGTCACCATTAAAAAAATTAATTATTTTTAATAAGTTGTGAATGGTTGGTCGGATTTTCATTTTGTAAAGTGTAAGTACGTAAATTATATTATCAGTTAACTGTAACTTCAGCGGAATTTTCTTATTTTGGCTCAAAAACGTTAAACGAAGCATACATACAGGATCATACATATAAACATACATACATTTTTTTTTGAAGGAAACATATAGGGGTTGAGGACAAAATGATGGAAAAACTTCAATACTAACTTATTTTTTGTTCATATTTCTCCAGAAAACATTTTTAGAAGTGTTTAAATGAACTAACTTAACTAAAACTACTTAGAATTATTAGAATATTTTAAGATTTTCAAGATGTTTGAATCAAACTTTTTCATAAGTTATCAAATACGATTCTATAAAAAATGTCGAAAAAAGCTAAAAATGTTTCATGGCCATTCGCGGTGGGAAAGAATTATTCTTGCACAGTTAATTTTTTGAAAAAATATTTTTAATATTAATTAAAAATTACTCTGAACATTTTGTTTAATCATATTGAATATTTCAGCAGTTATAGAAAGAAAAAAATCGTAAATCAATTTAAATTTTTTTTCTTTGTTTTTGATAAAAATGTCCATATCTTCATGAATATTTAAGCTAGGTTCACGAAATTTTGTGTAGTTATTGCATGTATATGACCAAATTCATTGAGCATTAACAAGCTTTTCACTATATCATTCTTCTTCGTTCGTAATTTGTTGTCGGTCCCTCACGTCTTTAAAAACTTTAAACTTTATTGATATGTATGAGAAATTGTATGACCTAAATATTTCCAAAATCTTGAAACAATTCTCTAAGCATTTCTTGTGAAGTATTAAAGCTTTAATTACTATAGAAGTGTTTCCATTATCTTGCCCAACCCCTGTTTTATATTTTTTATTGCATTCGGTACAGCTTGTGAAAGTAATCCTTGAAACCGAATTTCATTAAATTCTTAGAAGAGTCTGAAAAAACAAAGGCTTTAAAATGGAATGTCGCCAATATTCGGTTTTAGTAGAGATTTACAAAGCATCATTCGGGAATTGCGTTGTCTTAAACTTCATTGCGTAAACTTACTATTTTGTAAAGTGAAGTGAAAATAACCCTAAACTTTTTTTAAAAAATAAATAAAAAGTGGTAGCAAGATTTTTTTTAAAGTTATTCATTGCGTAAATGGATCATTTTGCGTGGTGATGTAAATCTCACCCAAAATTAATAAATTAAATAAAAAGTGGTAGTAAGAACTATATTTCTCAAATGAAAACTAGGAAAATAAGTATTTTCTTTTCTTTTTATCGGTTTAGCTGTATCAAAATGCTCCGTGTCTGATCCTATTTCATTAAATTAGGAGTTTTATTATTGTGTTATTTTCTTTCAATTCTCATTATTAACGGACATTTCCGTTTATTGCAACATTAGTTTTTTCCTCACACTAATCCGTTGTAAACCAACGAAAACTTATCCTCCATACATGTTTGTCTTCTTTAAAATAGATTGTACAAAAATACATTATGTGCCAAAACACAACGGCTTTTTTCGAGGGCTGCTAATTTCATTTTGCGAAATAAGAGTTAATTTTATTCACTGAATGATAGTTTTCTTTTGTTGTCAGAATTCTCAAATAGTTCAATTAGAGTCCTGGTATCTCTAAAAGGGTGTCGGCTGTGCAACGATGGCTACAGAATATAAAATAAAATAGTTCAATTAGAGCATGGTGGCTCAGGGGATAGAGCACTTGCCTCCCAATGAGATAACCCGGGTTTGAATACCAGTGATCGATGGTCAATAAGAAATCCGCAAACGGTTCGCACCGACCACAGTGCTGACTTAAAATATCCTCAGTGGTAGTCAAATCATGGGTTAGACTCCCCTTGCCTTGAGGCTAACTGTGGGGGGAGGGGTTCACGGTATTCCTCTCCATGTAACACAAATACGGGTTAGTTCCATAAAAAAGTCCTCTATGAAGCACGGATGCCACTGACGACTATAATTGTTAAAAGTGGCGAATAATTAATAGTTAAGAACTTTTCGAACAATTAAAGAGATAATAAATAAACAAAAATGTACTCAATTCATTTTTGTTTAATTATTATTTTTTTAATTATTCTATCGTAAGTACCACTTGAACTTACATTTCAAATTATTCATTATTAAAGAAAAAAACATTCTTTGCATTCGATTTTAAGAGTAAATTGAAACGAGTATGCTAGTAAAGGTTGTTAATTTTGATCTCCTTTAATATAATTATGAATTTTATTAGTCGCAATTCTTACCACATATAGTTGCCCATGGTGATGAAGGCAAATTTCTGTTCCACTTCCAATACCTGATCCAGGAGTTCCCTTGTCTTCTGGATTGGGTTTGAAATAATAAGTTTACGGAGTTGAACATTGGTAGGCGTAAACTCTGAATTGATTAGACAGTTCAATCATGGTTATAAAATGAAATATAGTAGTTCAATTATTAGATCTAATTAATTAGTATTTTCAATGATGACTTTTTGACATCGAAAGAGAGAAATTTTAGTATCTAAAAATCAAATCATTAGACTAAAAATTTTTTTTTTGATTGTTTCTGTATTATATGCATTTTTTAAAAAAAACATTTTAGAGGATATGAGTATTACTAATTGTGCTCTGTATTTATTATAAAGTATGTACTAGTATCTTATAATAAGAAACTAGACGGTATTAGTATCTTATAGTTTAGAAATCGCATTATAATTTATAGAAATTTAGAAACTGTATTTATAACTAAATTAAAAACATCGTAAGCAAACTTTAAAAAAAAATCGATTTATCGATAAACTTTTTTAAATCGATTTACACAATCAAACTTTCGGGATATAATTTTTTCTTCTTCTCTTTTCTCTTTTTCCCCATTAAAAGGATAAGCCATTAAAAGCAGCGCTTAAAAAAATCTTAAAAATCAGCACAAACAAAATGTTTTATGATGCTCTTTGGCATTTGAATATTTGAATAACAAAATACGGGATCTAAACTAACANTATATATATATATATATATCAAAGAAGTTTAAGAATAAGAGTTTTAAGAATAAGATGGCAATGACTTGCAACATGTAACTGTAGTTAGCTTTATTTGTTGCTGTTGTGTTTCTTTTAATGACACTTGAATAAACCAAGATCGCTAGCCATTGGTCTTGCGAATTAAAAGAGGAATGTGCCTTTCGTTTGACAAAAGAGCACCACAAGGGTGAAAGTATGTCTTGGCTCAGATCTCCATGGATAGATGGAGGCACCACTACTTTTTTTTTCTTTCCTCCAAGCCCTGAGCATGTACCTAGGTTATGAAAACCCTTAACCATATAGCCCAGGACTTGGCAGCTGGTCCAGCTCCCCTCCAGCCTAAATAACATACAATTTAAAAAATTTGAAAATTTAAAAAAAAAGAATAGATTTTACTGAAAGTGCGGAATTTAGGAAGAAATAAGACCAAAAGAAATATTATACATGTGAAATGGGAAGTTATTAAAATTTTAATAGATAGTCATTATCCGCTAAGAAGTTCATTACTGTTATTAATCTTTTGTTTAAGGTATTGTTTGTAATAAAAGTTTTCTGCCAAATTTCTAAATTTGTTGGGTTAGGTAGGCACCACTACTGCGATAATTAGATCCTGTGTTCAAATAAGGTTATCATAAAAGAAGTCTATTAAATATTCAAATGTTAAGTTAAGGACATATTTAGCCAATAAATGAATCGAACTATAATGTCTAATTTCGTGCAACACAAAATGAAACATTCTAAACAAAATCTAAAAATATTAAGAATACCTAAATTAGCTTGATTTTTTACCGAAACCTAGATTTTTCAAATAATTCTAAACAAAATTGAATATTTCCAAGAATAACTAATTAAAACAAATTAAAAGAGTTAATATAATAAAATATAATGAATTAGATTCCATTGTAAGGTAACGTATCTCCAAACCTTTGAACTCAAAACATAAAAATGTATTGATTTCTGACGCAGCATTTTTAATAACAGCTTTGATAAAACTTCAATGTCACGCAAAGGCTTTGAACCATAAAATCGATCAGATATTCAAAGCAATACATTCTTTAAATGACGTAAGCAAATCTTTTTTTAAAGATATCGAACTTAAAAAAAAAAAATAAAAGCTGCGCTTATAAAAAGTGTATAGAAAATCCCAATCTCCCTGAACAAACGTGACATTCTATTTGCATACCGGCACCATCATATTTTGGTTAGAAGACTGAAGCAAGGTCGATAAGATTAAGAACGTGAAACTTTTTCAACGGCGTACAGAAGAAATGGTGTTAGTTTAGATCCCGTATTTTGTTATTCAAATATTCAAATGCCAAAGAGTCCCCGGCATCATTAAGCATTTTGTTTGTGCTGATTTTTAAGATTTTTTTAAGCGCTGCTTTTAATGGCTTATCCTTTTAATGGAGAAAAGGAGAAAAGAGAAGAAGAAAAAGTTTATATCCAGAAAGTTTGATTGTATAAATCTATTTAAAAAAGTTTATCGATAAATCGAATTTTTTTTTTTTTTTTTTTTTTTTTTGAGTTTGCTTAGGTGATTTTACGATGTTTTGTTGAACCAAATGATTGTTAAAATAATTTAGTTATAAATACAGTTTCTAAATTTCTATAAATTAAATATGCGATTTCTAAATTATAAGATACTAGTACCGTCTAATTTCTTATTATAAGATACTAGTACTTACTTTATAACAAATACAGAGCACAATTAGTAATACTCATATCCTATAAAATGGTTTTTAATAAAAATGCATATAATACAGAAACAATCAAAACAAAATTTTTTAGTCTAATGATTTGATTTTCAGATACTGAAATTTTTCTCTTTCGATTTCAAAAAGTCATCATTGAAAATACTAATTAGTTAGAGCTAATAATTGAACTACTATATTTCATTTTATAACCATCGTTGAACTGTCTAATCACTTCAGAGCTTACGCCTACCAATGTTCAACTCCGTAAACTTATTATTTTAAACCTAATCCAGAAGACAAGGGAACTCCTGGATCATGTATTGGAAGTGGAACAGAAATTTGCCTTCATCACCGTGGACAACTATATGTGGTAAGAATGGCGAGTAATAAAATTCATAATTATATTAAAGGAGATCAAAATTAACAACTTTTACTAGCATACTCGTTTCAATTTACTCTTAAAATTGAATGCAAAGAATGTTTTTTCTTAAATTGTGAATAATTTGAAATGTAAGTTCTAGTGGTACTTACGATTGAATAATTAAGAAAATAATAATTAAACAAAATGAGTTGAGTGCATTTTTGTTTATTTATTATCTCTTTAATTATTTAAAAAGTCTTTAATTATTAATTATTCACCACTTTTAACAATTATAGTCGTCAGAGGCATCCCTGCTTCATAGAGGACTTTTTTATGGAACTAACCCGTATTTGTGTTACATGGAAAGGAATACCGTGAACCCCTCCCCCCACAGTTAGTCTGAAGGCAAGGGGAGTCTAACCCATGATTTGACTACCACTGAGGATATTTTACGTCTGCACTGTGGTCGGTGCGAACCGTTTGCTGCGGATTTCTTAATGACCATCCATCGCTGGTATTCAAACCCGGGTTATCTCATTGGGAGGCAAGTGCTCTATCCCCTGAGCCACCATGCTCTAATTGAACTATTTTATTTTATCTTCTGTAACCATCGTTGCACAGCCGACCCCCTTTTAGAGATACCAGGACTCTAATTGAACTATTTGAGAATTCTGACATTAACAAAAAACTATCATTCAGTGAATAAAATTAACTCTTTTTTCGCAAAATGAAATTTGCAGTCCTCGAAAAAAGCCATTGTGTTTTGGCACTTAATGTATGTTTGTACAATGTATTTAAAAGAAGACAAATGTGCATGGAGGATAAGTTTTCGTTGGTTTACAACGGATTAGTGTGAGGAAAAAACTAATGTTGCAATAAACGAAAATGTCCGTTAATAATGAGAAATTGGAAGAAAATAACACAATAATAAAACTCCTAATTTANTCAATTGAAAAAAAATGTCGCGGAAAATTGTAAAACAATTGATACTTTTCATATCGGTGTTTGTTGAATAATATAATTCGTTTGATAATGGAATAGATTTTAAGTTAAATTATTTAGCCTTCAAACTTAATAATATAATTCAGGAAATAAATTTAAATAAAACAACTGTCAATTTACGACTGTCAGTAACTACCGCGGCCTTGCAATTGTGAGCCAGATCCAGGAGACAAGGGAACTCATGTATCAAGTATTGGGTGAAATTTACCTTATTGGAAAACATTTAGATAGAACTAACCCACGCTTGCTTTACACGTAGAAGAAAGCAAATGTGGCCCATGATCCAGAGGATGTTTCACGTCAGCACAGTGGTCGATGTAAGCCGAGAGCAAAATTTGAATCAACCTACCACCACTGGGATTCGAACCTGATTCACCTCATTGGTAGGCGAACACTCTATCTCCTGAATTATAACTTAATTGCTTTGTATAAAAAATCACAGAGATAGACACACATAGTTCATAAGAACATCGTCCCTGCTTCGCAAGGTATTTTCTAAAGACCACCGGTAGTATATATTTTTCGAATCCTTACAAAAATGAAGTGAAAACAACATACACATAACTGAATTACTGTTTTAGCAAACAAAAAGGAAAAATGGTTTTGAAACCAGTCAAGTAGTGATGAAGTATAGGCGTATGAAAAAAAAGGGGGGGTGGGAATTAATAAGTAAAAAAATAACAAACAACAGTTTATTTAAAAACAATGTAATGAAATGTTAATTAAAAAACCGGAAAAAAAAGATATAATCTTTTCTTCAGCCCACACGATTATATCCGTAAAACAGAGTGCTTTCTGATATTGTATCAATAAAGCCAAAGCAAAATATATTGATACAATAGTGTGAGGATATAATCGTGCGGGCTGAAGAAAAGATTATATCTTTTTTCCGGTTTTTTAATTAACATTTCATTACATTTTTTTTTAAAAATAAACTGTTGTTTGTTATTTTTTTACTTATTAATTCCCACCCCCCTTTTTTTTCATACGCCTATAATTTTTCTTTATTTTATTCTTCATTTTGAACTTATCTAATGAGTTCTGTTTACTTGCAGCTTAGGCGCAATAAATGAAGAATTATTGCTTTTAGAATCTTAACTTTCTTAGTGTTTTCTTGTATTTATTTATGTATATATATATATCAAAGAAAAAGTCCAAAAGTATAGATATTAGGAGTGGCAATAGACTGCCTTTCGAATGCTCCGCTGTAATATGAAATGATGCTTTTTTGCGAATAATATGCTATTTTTATAACTGCTGTTAGTTTTCCATTATTGCTCATGATTGTTAAGTCAAGTTTAGTCTATCTAAAGCCAGCGCTGTTTACACTAATTTAAAAGCAACAGTTTGGTGAAAATGCGTTATGGTATAATTATTTATTATTTAAAAACTTACTCCAATGCTTCAACGCTCATAAAGATTTTCAAAAACTATAAGAATACTTCAGTGATTTTGAAAATTTTCATCTAGATGAAAAAATGTCTCCAAACTGGCGATTTTTAAAAATGATAATAACTTTCAACATATTTAGGTTTTTCGTTGTCTTTTAGCAACATATTTTTTCGAAAGCCCAGATAATTCTTCATGGAAAAATTACCTATACAGTATAAAATCATCGTATTGCTTCAAGTGTATGGTACTTAAAGTATGTTTTTTTTTATTTTCTTTGACCGCGAACTATGAAAAACAGCGATTTAAATTTATTTCCTGAATTATATTATTAAATTTGAAGGCTAAATAATTTAATAATTTAACTTAAATAAATAGGTTAAATAATTTAACTTAAAATCTATTCCATTATCAAACGAATTATATTATTCAACAAACACCGATATGAAAAGTATCAATTGTTTTACAATTTTCCGCGACATTTTTTTCCAATTGAAACAAATATTCATAACAAATTTTAATAAAAATATTCCTGAAGAGAAGTGCAAAATTGAAATACATTTTGCTCTCCCGATATGTGCATTTAACAATTTATTGATATACAAGCTAATATTTATTTTATCTCTCACATATTTAAGAGCAAATTCTTCCAACAATCCATAATAAATGTGTATTGAATACAAGGTATCAACAAAACATTTTTTTTTCATGAATCGCTGAAAAGAAAATATTTTCGCAGATTTCATGAAAGCAAAAGCTATTCTTTTGAATATGCAGATACTGTTCATGTTGTAGCTTATATTCCCTGGGGACATGGGATGGTTTAGGACATTGAAAGAACTATGCTACGTCTTATCACAAGAATTTCCAGATATATACTATTGAATATAGCAGAGGAATTCAATTTTGCCAGTTCGCTAGACAGAAAAAAAAATATTCTGCCAATAATTTATCGGAGAGGAAATCATTTTGTGGTGATCTTAATGATGTCTTTTTTTATCGGAGGAACATACATATATGAAAAAAATAAATATTTTTCTTGTTTTATACAGACAATTCTTGTAAAAAGAATTATTCTCTGTGAAAACAGTTTTTGAACGAAAGCATGTCCAGCTAACATAATCACGCAGATAGTTTTCGTTAAAAAGGGTGCTCAAAGCGTTTATCATTATCGTTCTCATCTTGTGTCCATTTTTATCAATTATTCTTTATACTCATAAACCATTCACAATGATTATAATGACGTCATTTTAACGAGGTGATATATATGGATAAACTTTAGATAATTTTTTTCTTGAAATAATTTTTAATGACATTTTTCTTAATATAAGCATTATTCTCCGTGAAAATTATTTTTTGACGAAAATATGTTGAGCTAGTATAATCACTGATATAGTTTCAGTTAAAAAAATTGCACAAAGAGTTTATCATTATGCTCTTGTTTTGTTGTGTCTTATAAATGTGAGACTCAACGTGTACGTGGGTGTTTTAATAAGAATCCCACTACCTGAATGACTTTCGTCGCTCTTGCTACCCTCTGTGTATAGTTGTAAGGCATCTGACGGTATTTGGCTAATAGTTTCAAGAGCCATTTGTCTCATAAATTCTGGGTTGTCGCTACTTTTATGGGCCGGGTACAACAGTATCTGGTAATGGATACCAGAAAAATCTGTAACAGGGCTAAAACATGACTTCAAGGAATGAGGTTCAATTCGGCAAGGATAACAAGAAATAATTGTTACTTTTAGAATTTTAAAGTAATCGGAAGTCTGCTAGAGTCAAAATAAATATATTTGCAATTGATCAATAGAAAAACTGGACTCTGATACAGGGGGAAATGTTACAGTTTCTGTTGGCTATTAGTGACCTGGAGCACCAGAGGTAGAAGACTGATTTAACTCCATAGTTTCACCTGGTAGCATTAGGCGTAATGGAATGGCCTTCATGCCTAGGGTGGCCCTACCAGGAGCTAAGCTCCCTGATACATCGCCCATTCCGCCCAGTGACACCCCCTCGCCAAGGCGAGATAGCTAGCAGTAGGCCGACTCATCATCTATTTTTGCTCCAAAGAGCTAACATAAGCACAATACTAACATAACGTTAACTTGCAAACTTTTTTGCTCCAATATTGCTTGATAGGTCAGCTCTGATAGTATAGGAGCATTAGCTAGCAGGACTTGAGGGGGAATTCTGTTATCGGCCTCACCGTGGCGAGGGGGTGGCACTGGGTGGAATGGGCGAAGTACGTCAGGAGCTTAGCTCCTGGTAAAAAAACTTATAAATGAATGGGTTTTTCTTTAATCACTTATGACATTAGTCTTTAATTCGAAATAATATTTATGCATCTGAATTCTATCATGGTATGAATTGATTAAATAGCGAATATTCATTATTTTTACACCATTTTTAGCAATGATATACGCAAAATTTTAAGAAAGATCCGTTTTTTTAAACTAGAAAGTTTCGCATCCATATTAAACTTGATAAATGTAACTATAACGAAAACAAAACAAAAACACCAGCGCTCAGCTGTTTGGCGATTGTCGAAAGAGCTCTTCTTTCACGCCAATTGCAATTTTCGACAACTGAGTCCTATCTGGTTTAGGATCGCTTTTGTTGTTGCTAATTCCCATCTGGTCTGACGGGGTCAGACCAGATCAATGAATCCGTTGATATTAGGAAAATCCGAAACCATAATGGGAAAGGAATGAATGTCGTTCCAGTCCAGCCCTAAACAGTTCAGGATGTGCTCAGGTGATGCCTGGTTTTGTTGGCATTTAGGGCAAAGAGGAAAGATCTTTTGATTTGCAGAAAATGTGAGACTTTTCAGGTGTCCACTGGCCAGTCGGGATAAGCAGGTGTTGGTTTGCCTGTCACCTGGAAGAGATAGAGACAGTCCTGGTCTTTTTGCTTTATACCAAAATTTTTGTTCTATGAAACAATTATAAAAAATTACTCTTTAAAAAAACTTAATACTACTTGGTTAATATTATGTTTAATGTATTGTATGTGTCCAAGCCACGAAATACAATTCAATATAATTACGTATGAAATACACCTCTTAGGTATGAGGATTTTCAAAATATTGAACTGATCTCCTTTATTTTATAACCGAAGTTGAAAAGCTACCCCAGTTCTTAGTTTAGGACAAACAATACTTAATTCCATAGCCTCTTAAGTTTAAAACCCAACCCAGAAGACTAAGGAGCTCTTGGATCAAACTAGCTTTCGTGCAAGACAATTCGATGAAAGAAACCAGCATTATGATTTTGTCGGGAGCAGAACACACCCTACAGTCCTGCGAACACCAATATTTCCCAAACAACTGCATACAATTTGCCTTGAAGCTGTGGTGCCCATGGCTGCATGTAGTTGATGAGACAGGTCGGATGAGGTCTCCGTCTTCTTAAGATAGTTATTGCCAAACACCGGTCGTCATTCGATGTTGTAACTCAGGTGTGGCATGTACTGTAACGCCTTCTGACATTTCTACTATCCTTGTTTCGTTACCAAAGTCTAGGGATAACACTTTGGAATGCTCGAAGTTTCTCGGGTTCTTCCATCTGAGTACTCCCATATTTCAGATAGCTGATAATTCTACCACGTAATAAACCACCCACATGCGATTGTGTCATAGCTAATCGTTTATGGAATTCAGTGGTTCACAGAAAACTTGTGAACAGTTTTACTTCATTGACACCATTTCTTATATAACCCTCTTTTACACTATCGTCATTGTGACGCCCCATCGGCGTCATTTCGTGACTTTCTCTAATTTGCATTTTTTTTTTTAAAAAGATTTATGTGAAAATTCTATCAATGAAATTTTTACTTAAGAGTCAAACTTCCGTGTGATTCTGAATTATCCTAAATTTAAGGACATAGTGTAATGTCGCAGTTTTGATATACTTTCAAATTTCCAGCATTGTTTTATTTGTTTAGAGTTTTCTAAAAATGATTTGTTTTCTAATATATATTAGAAAATTGATACACCTCTTGAAACATTTGTGCACCATCATCAGAGGGTGCTTCAACGTAGAAAAAATAGCCATGATGACATCGGAATTAATGAAGCAAAAACTCAATTAAACCAATTGAATTGAATCACATTTTGGTACAAATAGTATTTATTTGGCAGTATTGTTTTAGTCTTATTCTTTATTAATTATTTTATTTCGATGAACACTCCAGATTTATGTTATTTACTCATATTTTTTTACAGAAATATCTATTTATGTTATAATTAAAAGGAAAATTGATTTTGTAATTCGAACTGCTATTTAAAATTATCTCTTTCACAAACACATCGTTAATTTATAACATATAGATGCCCTTTGTAAACAAGTTTTACTTATATTTTCTCATTTGCAATGAACGTCTGAAAGCCATTTTCCAAGATTTTATTCTGTTGAATATTCAGATCTTACTTCTTGTAGTAACTTTACTTTTTCTGTGTTATGATGATGGCTTCAGGATATCATAATAATGTTTTGATATACACCTTATCGCAAGAATTTCTTGACATCGGCTATTTGATATACTACTAGAAGAATCTAATTTTGTCAGAGCTATGATAAATAAAAAAATAACCAAGCAGGTATTCTGGGCAGACATAATTTATTACTGATCTTAACGATGTCTTATCAAAGGTTTTCAATATCTTTTTCCTCTATCACTACAATGATCCGTAATATATTTTTAAGATTATAGAACTATAATATTTACATAAATAATATTAAGTGACATTTCATAAATAATTTAAAATTAGTCGCAAATACTCCACATTTAAAAAATAAAAGGGTGTTCCTCAATGCCAAACTTTAACATATATTTTTTGAACATAAGTCAAAATACGATGCATTTGGGCTCACTAACTAATATATGAGGAAGGAAAAGGCAAAACATCAAACACGCTTTCTTATGTTTTCCGTCCCACCTCCCTCACTAGTAATGCAACAGATTTCAATATCGTTGCTGCTTTTTACTTGCTTGAATATTACTTTGCGATCACTGATCAATGATTTATATTTTTGGTTAGGATTTTAGAAATGTATATAAACGGTGGCATTTTAAGAATGCATTACGAAACTTTCCTTCTAAAAACTTGATTTGAAAATGGGTATTTAGCATTATAAAATACGAAACAGAAATACAGAAGAATTTATAAATAATACAAACAAAAACATTTGTTTTGTACTTCAAAATTATTTTTAAAATCATATTTTAGAAAAAAAATTATTTAAAAATTTTGTCCAATTAGCTTTAAAAATAATTTTTTATAGCATTTATTTAATTACTGTGAATATTTTTAAATTTAAAGTTGAAACTGAATAACACATCTACAATCGGAGAGAGCTTTGCAATTTGCAAACTTAAATTTACATTCTTAAATTTACATACTTAAATCTAGATTTGTAGTTTAAAATAAATTTAATGTTTGGTTATTTCCAAAAACTAAATTACAAAAGGAATTCTTCTTCTAATATGTGTTTTATAAAAACTAGATTTAGGTTTTAATTTTAGAAAATTGCACTTCGTATATTTTGTGAGACTGAAAACCACTGCTTACATTTGAGATTCTTTTGCATATTTCTGATATAAGATTATGGTTGTTATTGAATTCGATTTGTAAATAAATGAAACTATCCACTCGTTCAAGCTAATGATCTCCATTTTTCAGAAGACTGATTACAGTAAGAATTAAATAACTTAAATTCGTTATCTATAGGATGCATGTGTTTGATAATTTTAAATGCATGAGGTTAAAAAAAATTAAGTTTTAATTAAAATATTCGACATAAAAATAAGATATTTATGAAGTAACACAATATTCAACAAAAATAATAATTATTGCTATTATTTTCTATAATATTTGTATGTTTTTAGTATGCAATAAAATTTTGATATAAAGTAACAGACTGAGAAAAAAGTATGGTCAAATCTACCGGAATAAGTTAAAATTTATTGTGTTTCTGACTCTATGGGACACAAATGTTCGATAATTTCTATGGTGTGTACTGATTATGGTGAAATTAACAATAAATCATGTTTTTCTAATATGTGGTAAAATTGATCATGATGGTAAAATTTAGTTATTTTATCACACTGCCTTATAGATGGTATAAAAACCATTTATTCGAGTACATTTACTTTTCAGTTTTGTATTTTTTACTAAAGGAGTGATAATAAGAACTACAATTTTAAAAACCAGATTTTTTGATAAACCGTTGACATATGAACGGGAAAATTATGAAAGAAAAAAATGAATTGTTTAAATACCATAAATTCTGATTTTTTCGACCAAAGGTTTAATTAGAGGAACGAGACTGGTTTTGAAGATCAGATGATTTTTTTTAGAACTGCCGATTCTGAAAGATAGGTTTCGGGACTGAACTGGACTAAATGAGTTTTTTCAGTTAATTTTTGGCTGTGTGCTTAATCTAGTTTGGAATAACACTTGAATAAAACTTTATTTACGGCTTATGTATCAAATTAGATAAGTTTTTTTTCTTTTTTCTTTCTTTTTTTTAAAATAAAAATCACTATGCTTCTTCGTAACTTATTTTTTTGCCAATTTAATCAACTATTATCCGTTTCGGCAGAATGACTACATCTGTTACAATAGTACTACACAGTAAAAAATTCCCGATTAAATTACTGTAATACCGGCACTTTAGGTGTATCATCTCTAAAATCCATTTTATTTTATATCCCTTTTTACCGTAAAATATACGGTAAATTTCACTGCAATATCTATTTAATTGGAGTGATTCAGTGATTTTACGGTAATTATTACAGTAAAAATTAAAAAGTTTTTTTGTTTTTTTTTTGTTCCATAATATGTAAAAATAAATTTTCCGATAAAAAGTACCGGCGTTCTGAGTGCTGGTACTTTTTACCGCAATTTTATCCTGAAATTTTTACAGTGTGCAATAAATAATTTAAAATTATTATATTATCTGTCCTATAACTGAAATCATTAATTAAAATTTTTTTTCAAAGTGACTTGTTTAACAGATGTCATTAAATGATTTTTTAATACATTCTGATAAACTTTCATTTTGAAAACTTTACTTCTAATAATTCAATAATGATAAACATTACTTCTGTAATTCTGTAACTGTACTTCTTCTGAATTAGTTATTCTAATTTATAACATTTTTAAGCAAATATACAATTTTGGCCATACATATTTATTGTACTATATATCTAGTTATATAACTATGTTTTCTGCAACGTATTTAGATATGCACTACTCAAAATCAAAAAAAAAAACGGGACACCCGATAAAACTTTTAATAGAATGTTCACGTTCTAGGAATCAGGGTTTGAGGGGTGACCTCAAATATGTTAATTAATTAATGAAGACGATATTTCAAGTTACGAAATTAGGCATTAAAACATACTTTCTCTAAATAAGCATGCCCTTTTTTTTTTGACGGTTTTGATTTTTGACTCCCAATATATAGGGGGGAAGCCGCGATCTGGAAAATATAATCCTCACAGTTTAGTCGGGAGAGCTGCCCAAACTTTAGTCCCCTTAATGTTAATTTTAATTTTTGAGCATTTCGTCATATCTCGAGAACTTTTTAAGCGAATAGAAAAATTTTTGCACACAACTATGTAATATATATACAACTATGTAATAACCAAAGATATTTCATGCAAAAGATAAATTCGATAAGATATTTGTTATTATTTATTATTTTATTATATTTTTTATTATATTTTTTATTATAGCTGAAACAATTTTTAATTGTAACGTAAAAATTTTTTACACCATTTTAAAGCATGTAATTTTACGTGAAAGAATATAAAATTTGAGCGAAATCGGTCTCTATACTTATTGAGAAAATGTATTTTAAAATTACGGCTACTTTAAAATTTGATTTCTCAGGAATTCTTCCATCGATTTCATTCGTATTTTGCATTTGACCTATTGAAATGACATTCTTTAAAATGATGCAGAAAATTGTGTACCTCACAGTTCAAACTTCTTTCGGCTAGTATTAAAAGAAAAAGAAAAAATATTTGCTAAGAGTTATATTTTTATGGTATAAATTTGGCTTTTGATTCTTTGGATAAACAAAAAGTTTGTACTTGAAATCTTTGCATAAACCAATTTTATAGTTGTGTGAAAAAATGTTTCAATTCGCTTAAAAAGTTTTCGAGATGTGGCGAAATACACAAAAAATAAAAATAACCTTCTTCTTCTTCTTCTTGCTTGAGCTTGTCAGATATGTGGCACCTCTGCACATGTTGCATTTTGTACCATGCTCCAAGCCCAATTTTTTCCTAGTTCCATTGTCTTGGGTCGCCTACTTTATTTATATAGTCTGACAGTCCCTTAATGGAATTAAGGTGAAGCTCTTTAGGATATGGATTGCCTAAGGTAGCGAGGCGCGTAAGGGCGAGGGCATCACATTCGTATAGGATGTGATGTGCTGATTCTACCGCTTCACGGCATTTCCGACATATTGGTTCTTGTTCGAAAAGTCCCAATCTGTGTAGATGTTTCCTGAAATGATAATGCCCAGTGATGAAGCCTACAATTGTTTGAATCTTCAATCTTGGGAGCCTAAGAATTTCAGGAGCAATTTTTGCAGAAGGGCTGCTGATCATGCTTTTAGCATGTTTTTGTCCAGGAGAATTGCGCCAAACTTTGTTCATCTCCTGTTTTTCCCATTTTAGGACGGCCTTCTTTGTAATCTTCATATTGATTCCACAGAAGGGTTCCGTTCCTATTGGATTGAAAGAGGATCCCTGTTTTGCGAGTTCATCAGCTCTTTCATTACCATCAATTCCCATATGCCCTGGTACCCAAATAAGAATGATTTTATTCCTTTTTGCCAGTTCTATTAGGAGATTCTTGCATTCCATAAAAATTTTTGATTTAACTTGAAATGAGTAAAGAGCCATCAAGGCTGCTTGACTGTCGCTGAAAATAAGAATCCGCCTACCATGGTAGCCTTTCTTAATATTTATCTGCAGACAGTTTACGATAGCAAGTACCTCCGCCTGAAAGACAGTAGCATACTCCCCAAGACCTTCAAAAAGGTTGAATCTTGGTGACAAGCCACAGACACCCAGTCCTGAGAGGTTACCTTTCTTTGATCCATTGGTATACCAGATTAAATCATCATTTTTTGTATCGATCGTGTTGTTATCCCNTGTAGATTTACCAGGTTGGTAGGCAAACTGTAGATTATGCAAGGGGTTATTGCTACCCAGGTAATCCCTAATATGCCTATCAATAATTTTCTCTATAATTTTGAACCTTAAGGGGTCTAAACTTTGTCCCTAAATTTTAGGGGTCAGAAGTCCAAATCCGTTGAAAAAAAATCTGTTTATTCACAGAGAGTTCGTTTTTGTGTCTGATTTTGTAAATTAAAATATCGGTTGCATTAATATATTGTCATATTCGAATTTACTTCTTGAGCATTAAGATTGAGTCCAAGTTCCGATTAATTTAATTTTTTTAATTTTGTACACTGTACACATAAAATTTATAAAATTTAATTTAGAAATGTTAAAAAAATTATACCTTTTATTTTCAGCATTCACTCTTAGCTTATTGTTGAAATTATTAGAACATTTCGTTATTTTAATTAACTACAAAAATGTGTTACTGCTAACATTGAAATTACTTTTTAAACTCAATTCAAGTTCATTAAAAGTTTGACGTTATGTCATCGAAAGTATCTTTATTAGAAAAATCTATCACCATTTACACCTGCGCTTAATGGATCGTAAAATGTAATTATTTATTGCACAGCTGACGTTTATGATTTTCCAATTTAAACAGTTTGGTGCAGAAAGTTAGTTTTCTGATTGATGATATAAAATAATATGCATGAAAAGGCTTAAATCGATCTAAATAAATAAGTGCCATAGCTTGTCAATAACTTTATTTTTCAAAACACTAAACCAAAATGTTTTATTAACATTTAAGAATGATTTAAATATAAGTATTTAAAATGAGTCTTAATGAATCTTGTTTTTTAATTTTTTTTGTATCTGGTGATATTTTATATATTTATTACTACTGAGGGAGAGGAACCCTCTCATATTAAGTTGAAGACAACTATGACAAAAATNAAGGCTTAAATCGATCTAAATAAATAAGTGCCATAGCTTGTCAATAACTTTATTTTTCAAAACACTAAACCAAATTGTTTTATTAACATTTAAGAATGATTTAAATATAAGTATTTAGAATGAGTCTTAATGAATCTTGTTTTTTTTAATTTTTTTTGTACCTGGAGATATTTTATATATTGATTTCGTTTGTAATCAAACTATATGCTGACAAGGAAAACACTTTCCTTATCGAAGTTCATAATTTAACTTTTTTTTTTATAATTTTGCGAAAAAAAATGTCTGCTAGAGAATAACACAGCTGGTTGTAATAAAAGCTAGATAATTTATTAACATATTGAAAGAATGTTTGGGTCGCATTCATTTGACTCGATCTTGTAAATCCAGTTTTTCTATAAATATGTGTATTATATCAGTTTCTAAAATTATACTTTGCACTTTTCCATCAAATTGCGATGGAATCTTGAAAGGGAATTATAATTTCGAAAGGGCTTCGAAATTTTCAAAAACATACTAATGATGTATTTGAATGCCCCCAAATGACTGAAAAATCAGTACTCGATAAAATGTTTTATCAATCGGTAATTAAAAGTATTTTCATTGCATAAATACATGTTTGGCAGATTATTCAACTTTTTGGGATATTTCTCATTTATATAATTCCAAAAATTGAAAAGTGAAAGAATTAAAAATATGAATGCATGAAAATTTGTATAAAAGAAAAGTTATTATTTATAAGTTCTGCACTGTAAAAAAATCAGGATTTTTTTTCAAAACAAGTTATGCATTCAAAATAAATTCGATATTAATTAAATTTACATTTAGATGCATAATCAGTTACATGAAAATTTAAATAAATCATTTTTATAGCATGTTTTTCTGAATTATTCAGCAAATGTTTAAATTTTGAATTTTTTAATAATTAATGCATTTTTTGTCAATAAATATCTGGCAAACATTTATGGTTCAAACTTTTTTTAAACTATTCTTAAATTAAACGTTGAAAGTTTTTTTTTTTTTTATAAAATAACTAGAAGTTATTTTTTGACTTTTTGATTATGTAATAGCCTTTACGCAGGTGCCGGAGTCTTCTCCGACATTTTTTCTTTCCACGTCCCTGTGGGACAGGGTACTGCGTTTGACGGAAAAATTGTTGCGATCCGCACAGCTCTGTCCCAGCTGCAGTGCTACTTAGAAAAATTCACAAGAGCTGTTATCCTCAGCGATTCTTGAGCTGCTGTGTTAACTATCATTACTGACAATAATCTCATAACACAGAACATATTAGACTGCCGTTATCATCTTAAAAACCTGGCATCACTTGAAAAAACTATAGTACACTAGTAGATTCCTGCCCACTGTGGAGTTCCAGGAAGGGAGATGGCCGATTTTCTGGTTAAAAGGGGTTCTTTAATTATGCAAAGAGTTTTTCGTCCTAAGCCCTTCCATACTATTAAAAATCTTATTTGTTGTATTCTGTGTTCTATTGTTTTCTGCTGTAACTGTTCAAAATCAGCCAATATAAATAAAAATAAATTTGGATTAAATTTTCTTTAAGTAAATGTGTTTCAAAGTTGGGTACTCAAATTGTTTGATTTGGGTAATTACATTTGGAGATGTATTGACAAACTCTTGCGACATAGAGAGCTTAGCTTATTGCAAGCCGCCACTAAAGATCGAGCTCCAGCTTCTCGCAATGACAAACCAGTGCCTTAAGCACTGAGTCATAGACACTCCTTATAATAACACTAAGTGATGTCTATGCCCCCATCAAAAATCAGAAGTTAATCGTTCAAAGTTCTCTATTTTTGTTTAAAAAAAGTTTGTTTATAAAATTTTATACGTAAGAACAAGTATCCTGTCATAAGCGAAAACAACAACATTTTACAATTGAGATCTGTCCAAAGATAACAGGACTCTTAAGATTAGGCAGCTTCAAGGATAAAATGGAACAAATTGATTAAATTTATATTTAATCAGGGAGGTTATTTGAAAGTACCTTTCTATAATTTTTATTTTGTAAGTAACTGTCGACATAGCCTCCGAAAACTTAAAAAAAAAAAACAATCACAAACCTCGCAATTATTTGATATCAATTATTTGATTGCAATTATTTTACGCAATTATTTGATTGCAATATTTTGATAGCAAAATGTTTTTGATGTCAAAATTAGTTTTTGAGATAATAATAAATTAATGCTGAAGTTTTTCAGTGCGCCAAGTAATTAAATGTGGGAAAACTAGCACCAGTCATGTAACTCTTTTAAATCTGATATTTTGCAACTACCTACTCACATATTTACAGATGGACAATCAGCCTAACGTTTTTTAAGCTTCTTATTAATTTTGGAGTAATTAAACTGTAAAATTNAAACTAGCACCAGTCATGTAACTCTTTTAAATATGATATTTTGCAACTACCTACTCACATATTTACAGATGGACAATCAGCCTAACGTTTTTCAAGCTTTTTATTAATTTTGGAGTAATTAAACTGTAAAATTGGGATTTTATACAAGCGAAAATCTTTCCATTTCAGCTACTTGATTTTTTGCTAATCTATTGTTACTTCATCATATTGTGGATAGTACAAATACGATAAAAATATTGTACAACAATACAAAGCAATTAGAAAAAACTAATTAAAATCAGCTATGAAATTTGTTATAGTACATTTGACTATTAGTAAACGAACGTGAGGAAAAAAGAATTAATGAATTGAGCTATATGATATAAAATGGGACTGCGGCACTTTCTGGGATTAGAGAGTAATTAAGGTAGTATTTTTTTTTTTTGTAAACTGTTTAACTTATTAAATTATTTTAGTACACAGAGCAGTAACATACATTTTTAATAAAAATTAATTTTGATATTCTTAATAATAAGAGTAATACTCGTACAAAAATAATAACGAAGCTTTAAACAGGTTCCATTTATTGCACTCTGTGTTAATTTTACAGGTATACATTCAGTATTAATAAATAAAGAATGCCCGGTTCGTCCAGTTTGTAGTCTTAAGCCAAGCGATATTTAGTTTAGCAGTCACACATTAGGGAAATATCGTCACAGTCAGGAAAATTCACACTAGCATAAAATGTGTATTTAAAAAGTCGCACTATAGTGCATTGTCCATTTTAAGTCACACAATTGTGCATTGTCCATAATAAGTCACACAATTGTGCATAGTCCATTATAAGTCACACGATTGTGCATAGTTCATTATAAGTAACACAAATGTGCATAGTCCATTATAATTTACGCAATTGTGCATAGTCCATTTTATGTCACACAATTGTGTATAGTCCATTATAAATCACACGATTGTGCATAGTCCATTATGAGTCACACAATTGTGCATTGTCCATTTTAAGTCACACAATTGTGGATTGTCCATTTTAATATTCACACAATTGGGCAACGAAGTCTTAGTTGAGAGTCACAGTTGCAGATCAAGTCACACAAAGAATTACTTCCATTAGAAACACCCAGAAAATAGGCGTCTCACAAGATTGCAGAAGCTTTTCTTCTCTCTTTTTCTTGCCAATTCTCTTTTCTCCGCAAAATCTGGGTTTTGGGCTAATTTTTCCTCCAGATTTTTTGTCAAAAGAGAAATATCTCCACACCTGTAAGAATTCATCCATTTATTAATTATATAAATTAGTATTTTCATAATAGTTACGCATGAAATGCCTCAATTTGCATTGATTGGGTGCTAAGGTATGGATTTTTAAAACGAGAAGATAAATTACTATAAATTAATATTTACTTCCAACAAATTAGCAAATTAGTCTTTTTTTCTATGAAAGAATATTCATAAGCATGAATCTCACTTTTCATATGAATGAATATATAAATGACACACATGGATATTTAAATCTGAATAAATAATATTAAATTATTACAGTTATTATATATTAATCGATATGAATATATAAATATGAATACATAGTATTAAATTATTATAATTATTATACGTACATCGATATGAATAAATAATTATTAAACGCATAACGACTCAATTTCATATTAAATAAGGCAAATCGTAGTCAATGCTTCGATCAACCTGAATAAATAATTATTAAACGCATAACGACTCAATTTCATATTAAATAAGGCAAATCGTAGTCAATGCTTCGATCAACCTTGCAAAATAAAGTAAAACAATCGAAATTACTTTATAAAATCAGAACAAGAGAAATTTAAAAAAATATCATTCTTGGTTAGTCAATATATAAAATACAAACAACGAAAAAATGTATTTTTATTACTTCAACATATAAATAAATAGCGCCAATAATTTTAAAAAACAATTCTCTTTTTCTCCAAAGTTTTGCACACAAAGTCAGTTTATATTACATGAAAACGTATTTAATTACTATCTATTATTATTTAGTTTAAGGAGAAGAAGTAGAATAAAATAAATATGCTATAAAATATACTTTTAAAGCACATAGAAAAGCGTGATGTTAGTGATTTATATTCACATTAAAAGAAATGAACTTATTTAAATAAGATCGATAGCAATTAATATATACCTCTTTAATCCGACAACAATGTCCAGTGACTCCTTTACTTTATTAGCCTTGGCCAGAATTATCTTTTCCCTCGAATCAATCTCGAAGTAATAATGGCCACTTTTGTCACTACTAAAGTTAAAGAAGAAAATGAGTAAAATTAATTTAATATTAAAATTTAGCTACCTAAAGCTAAAAAGGGAAGAAATAAAAACTTGAACACATTATTAACTTTTGATTTTCATGAGTTGAGTGACTTTCTTCAAATATGCTAAAATATCTGTTCAGGCATAAGGTTATGAAATGTGATATAAAAATATGTATTTAGATTAATTTCATGTGACGGAATAGGAACCTTTATTTTCATAAGAGGGTATGTTGCAATTTTAGCCAGTTTATTTAAAAGTTATTCTGTGCAAAATATTATTTATTGCATTTAATTATTATTATTAAAATGTAAAATGGCTTAAACTTTTAGAATTTCTTTTGAAAGCACATTTTTTAAAATTTTTTTTTCTTAGAAATGTTAAAAAACAAAACACAGAAATTGACAGAATTAATTGAATAGCCCTTGATAAACAAAATTTAAAAATATGAACTCTTTGATACAGCAAAATTTGCAAGAAGTAAAAAACTATTTTTAATGTGTAAAAGCTCTCAACAGCTCGTTTGATAGAAATAAAACTGATCTATTGGGGCCATGCTTTTTAGATTGAGGTTACAATCCCTATTTTGGATAATAAACTAGATAAATTGATAAAACATTCTTATATAAAAATATATATTTACATTAAACGGAATTGCATTCTATAAATGAAATATAATTATGAGCATTTATGGACAGTACGACGGAGTTAACAAAACTACGTAAGTGCCGAAAATCAAACTTTGCATTTTGGATTAAAATACTGCTACTATTTAACAGAAATCTCATGATAATGAATGCGGAAAATATCCATTCTATTAGAATATGAGTGAAATCGAATGTAGGTTATCTGTTTCTCGAAGAAAATAATTAAAAAATTCGAATAAAATAAAATTATGATTTCTGGCCTCAAAAAGTTTAATCTGGTGTTTTAACTAAATGAAGACTCATTTAATGTAAGTTTGAAATATGATTTTAATTACCCAGTCGTAGCAACAATCTCTTTCTCAAGAATCATTTCTGACTCTTCAGGCTCAATATCAGCCTGCAATTCCACCATTTTCTCGCTAAAAATAAAAAAAAGAAATTAGTGCATGGAATAATTACCTCAAGATTATCAAATGCTTTCCCTGTTAATATGAGTTTCTCAAATTAGTGAAAAAATGAGATAGAATAGCTGCAAAAAATATATAATTGAAATTGAAATCTCTACGTATATTGACATGTTCAAAAGAAGAGCTCTGAGAACTCATCTTCATTTACAAATAAACATGGCGGTTAAGTAGAAAAGTGTTGATTACCAATCTAAAGACAATTTTTACTCGTGAAATAAATTTAGAATGGAGGTAAGTGCTGGAAATTATTATCAAATTAGATTTTTTCTTCGATTATTTAATCGTTATAAACTAATAAAATTTAAATTTTTTCACATTTGATGATGATGTGACATTTTGCCAAGATGCTTCGAAATAAATATACACGCTGTTTCAATGTTGAGCATGCCACTTTTCCTTGTATTGAATACGTGAGTTTTTTCTGAGTAATCTTGAGAAAAAAATTTTCTAAACAGTATTTGCCTGAAATATTTACGCATCCAAAAGTAAAATTATTAGTTTTTTTAAAAACCATTTCAAACATTTTGCGCTTATGCTTCATAATAAAATTTTGGTAATTCATCTAGGTCTCATCACAAAAAATTCCATTACTTTGTACTTTTTAAATAAATTCTAAATATATATTTCTGTTCATTCCACTACGAAAGTTTGCATAAAAAGGTAGCATGTGCTCTTAAAAATTACTAAGTGAATAAAATTTTGTTTAAAATAATTAATCTCAATAATGTTAAAAATTAGAACTATACCTATTCACTATAGCAACATCTTCATCAGTTGAAGATGACTCTTCTGGCTCTATTTCAGCCCTCAACTCAACCAAGTCATCTCTAAAGATAAAAAATTAAAATTATCATATTATATAGTTAAAAAGTCAAGCTTAAGAAATAATAGCATGTCTTTTATTAATAAGAATTAAATCCTACTTTTCTGAATTTTGCACAGTTTATTTTAAATCATTAAGCTCTGATTATCATAAATTATTTCAATTTGCATTTCTTAAAAAGAATTCTGCACAATTATTTTGTAAAGTGACCACGATGAAAATCAGCATGCAAAAGTAGCAACATATATACTATTCAATATATCATATAGAAAATAGCTAAATATTTAAAATATAATTAAAGACAATTATCGCAATAACAATAAAATAAAGATAAATGGATTACCTATCCAAAATCTCATCATCTTCATCATCAGTTGTAGAAGAATCAGAATGCTCTATTTCTGCACTCAGTTCTTCCATATCATCGCTAATGGTAAAAAATGAAATTATCGCATTATATAGCTGCTTCAATTTTGATAGATGACATACATGAACATATTTAATAGTAAAAAATAATGTAATAAGTCTTTTTTTATGAGAATTTAAGCATTTTTTGCATTTACTTTTCATGATGGTATAGAGCTGTGATATTTACCTATCTCGCATGACAGCAAATTAATTTAATTTGCATAACTAAAAAGTATTTTACATGCATGTTTCTTACTAATTCCAATATAAAAATATGTATGCAAAAGTAATATTCTGCCTTGCAATTAAAAAAAAAACATCGTAAGTTATCTGCGATAGATTTCCTTGATTTATTTTTAATTCTATCGCTAATTGTATGAACTCTTGAAAAAAATTTAAAAAATAAATAAACACAATTTATTTTTGAAACAGAAATTGCAATAGGTATCTATCATACAAAAGTGCCAAATGAAAAAAAAAATAGAATTCCTTNATGAATTTTGTACAACTTATTTTAAAACATTAAGCTGTGATTATCATAAATTATTTCAATTTGCATTTCTTAAAAGGAATTCTGCACAATTATTTTGTAAAGTGACCACGATGAAAATCAGCATGCAAAAGTAGCAACATATATACTATTCAATATATCATATAGAAAATTGCTAAATATTTAAAATATAATTAAAGACAATTATCGCAATAATAATAAAATAAAGATAAATGGAATACCTATCCAAAATCTCATCATCTTCATCATCACTTGTAGAAGAATCAGAATGCTCTATTTCTGCACTCAGTTCTTCCATATCGTCGCTAAAGGTAAAAAATGAAATTATAGCATTATATAGCTTCTTCAATTTTATTACATGAACATATTTAATAGTAAAAAATAAAGTAATTAGCCTTTTTGTGTGAATTTAAGCATTTTTTGCATTTTTCTTTTATGATCGTATAAACCTTTGATATTTACCTATCTCGCATAACAGCAAATTAATTTACTTCGCATAATTTAAAAATATTTTACATGTTTGTTTCTAGCTAATTCCAATGTAAAAATATGTATGCAAAAGTAATATTCTGCCATGCAATTAGAAAAAACATCGTAAGTTATCTGCGATAGATTTCCTTGATATATTTTTAATTCTATCGATAATTGTATGAACTCTTGAAAAAAATTAAAAAAATTAATAAACACAATTTATTTTTGAAAAAGAAATTGCAATAGGTATATATCATACAAAAGTGCCAAATGCGCAAAAAAAAAAAAAAAAAAAAAAAAAAAAAAAAAATCGAATTCCTTATCACTTTAATTGTATTTTCTTTTCCACGGTATTATTTTGTGTGGTAATACAACAAATATTGTTGAATATTTAAAGTAGTTTAAAATACAAATATTATGATCTCTTAAAGATAAAAACTTTAAATAGTACCTATCACTAGCGTCATCCTCATCCGAAGTCAAATTTGACTCCTCACTCACTATCTCACTCTCAACAGCCAGCATTTCGTAGCTGAAAAAAGAAATAAAATAATATATTTATAGACAGAATATTTAATTATCTCAAGATGGTCATTTTTCATAAGTTTTTTGCTCAACTAATATTTGAAAAATTATAAAGACTAGTTTAATGTCTAGGTTAATGAAATAGATTTTGTTAAAAACAACTCTTAACACATTTTTCATTCTCATATTAAAATTTTATATCGATATTCAAATTTGATATTTTCTTTCTATATTACATGTTCTAAGTACAAAATCTACTGTAATATTTCTTTCAATTTTCTTCAATATTTTTCAATTTAATCTAAACTATTTAAATACGACAGTTTCTTTGCACTTCTTCTAAAGGACTTTTTTCTTTGTATATCTTTCTTTCTTTCTTTTTTTAACTTTTAAAAATTACCATTTTTTGTACAAAGAAATTATATTATTTCGTGATCTAAATCAAATACTTACCCATCTGGTTCAGATGAACTACTACTGCTGTTCTCTGCAAGAAATCCAGGCGCTGAAAAAAGATTATAAATTAAATTTTAATTTAGCTTATTTTTGACTGAAATTTGGGTAACAAAATGTTTTATGATTATTGAACGTGTGATAACTGGATAATCAACCCCAAGCTGAATAGCCAATACTCTTTTTTTAATGGTTAAGATTTGATTGAAATATGAAGAAAGGTGATAAGACTACATAATTGGGTGATAATTATTATAATTAAATGCGACAAAATGTCACTTTAAATTGTAATTGCTCATTGCTTTTAGGTATTTAATTTTATTAATGAAATAAAAATGTCTCTTTTAGCTTATAAGATTATGTATATAATTTTAAAAGTTTACAACTTTATTTTTCATTAAATAAATCATGATATGTTTTCTTTTTTAAAACAAATAACATTATTTCTACAATTCCGAATGAAATTCCGAATAAAATGACGGTACAAAGTATTGGTACTTTTGGTGCATTATTCGTAAGACACATGTTACACTAAAGCTCCTTTTTACCGTAAAATATTATGCCGTTATTTTTACAGTAATATTTATTTAATATAAATGATTCTTTATTTAATATAAATAATTCAGTAATCTTAAGGTAATAATTATTGCAAAAATATTTTGATCCTTGACATGTTCCGGAAAAATGGATTTTATGATAAAAAGTATTGTCAAGTTTGCCAAGTATTTTACACATGATGCACCCAAAGTGCCGGTACTTTTTACCCAAATTATATCTGTAATGATTTGCAATGTAGTGCAACATATGTTGCAACTATAAAAACCTTTATAAAAGTGTATTATCATTTTAATTTCTAATAACGGAAAAATAAGTTGTAGCGTTAAAAAATTATTTTCATTCTTCAGAATATAAAACTTTTTTAAAAAAGTTTCGAATTTCGGACCATTAAAAGGTAATATCATATTTGTATTTGTACAAGTAAAATAGCAGCTATTTCATATTTTTCTTTTCTATTTTTATTTGAAGTTTTTCATTTTATTTTAATACTTCCGTTTGCAATTTGTGGAAGAATTTTCATATTTTAATTTAATTCAATTTCAAGGAATTTTCAAACAAGATTAAATTAAAACATTTATGCAATGAATGAAATCACAAATTAAAGAAGTTAGGGATTGTCTCACACAAAACAATACCGACTTCTAATTTTGTCTATCGCCAATTCCTGCTTAGTTCCAAAAAGTCTTAGATTCCAATCAAGATTTTTTAACATTTCAAAATTTATCTTTTACTAAAAATCTGTGAAATTAATAGTTTTCATGCTTACGATAAGGCCTTGGATTTCTTATCAACTCTTTTTGCCAGTGATTAAGCACAGCAAAACGAAAAAGTTCACTCATTTTCACAAATTATAAGTTGCTTGTCAAAAAAGACGTTATTCACTTATAAAAGCTCAATTAAGAATGAGGAATCAATATTTTTTGTTACTTTGTTGGTGTGATTAACAATGGTTATTTTCGGCAACAATGTTTAAGAAGAACCATTAAAACAATATAAAAAGGAATAAAGTTTTATTTAACTCTCTTAAGTATTGTTGTAAATGTTCTCATGTTTAGTTGTCCTTAAGTTTTTTAAAACAATGAAAAAAATGCAACAAAGACTGAAAAGTTAGGAACAGCAATTTGCAAATGATATATATTTATATTAAGCTGAAATTTTTAATATCAAGCAAAACAGAATTACTCATTTTTAATATGACAATTTTTAACTTTTTAAAATGAGAAAAAATCTATTGCAAAAGTAAATTCACATTTTCAATTTATGGCGAAATTATTTCAGTTTAAAAAAAGAAAGAAAAAAATCCAGATATTTCGGTGATAGACCCCAAAATCTAAAGAGTTTAAATCATTTATTTGATATTTTTTTGTTTGTTTTTGGTAACGATTTACAGATAATTCTGAACTTTAAATAACAGGTCTCACATTCAGTGAAAATACAAAACTGAAAAATAAATTTAACAGAAAAATGTGTCTCACCCCCTATGCTTAAGTAAAGATTTCTAATTTTCGATCCATGGTTTTGATCCATAACTATTAATTTCAGTTATGCTACTTATTTATGAAGTATTTTTGTCTTTGAATTTCTTTAATAACATTGTTATCATACGACAACAAAATGTATTATAATTCTTAACTCAGTTCAACTTTTTTGAATTTATTGGATGTTTTTGGATTAAAAAAGTTAAGGAACCAAGAACGAACCTAAATCGGCAACAAGAGCTTTATTTTCCACAGCAAAGAAAATTTCTACATATAGGATTGGTAGGATAATTACAGGGAACACTAGACATTGGGTGTTTCCTTAGACATTTAGGGAGCCTTCGTTGTGTGGAGAGGAATCATCAAAGAACTTATTAAACTAAATTGTAACAACCTGCTTACGAATCTCATTAAAAGTTTTCTCAATAACAGAACAGTCACGTATCAACAAGGAACCACCCATATTAATCATGTTAACCACCCATATTAACCACCCATATTAGCCATATTAACCACCCATATTAACCCATAACTAAAAGATAATCCCAAACAGGTAATTCAGTAATTACGGTTGGTGAAGATAGGTAGGAAATTTATTTACGTCGCATTAGAGCTGCACAATGGGTTATGGGCGATGGTCCGGGAATTATCCCTGAGGATGATCCAATAACATGCCTTTGCAATTTTGATCCTCTGCAGAAGGAAATTTGGTTGGTGAAAAGGAAGTTATTTAAATTAATAACAAGATTTTAAGGAAAAACAATAGCACACTTACATAACATTGAATAAATTTCGATGTAAGGGTTGAAGTTTCAAAGTTCAAGCAGTGCAATTTTCAGCTGTCTATAGTTCTAATAAAATGGAATAAAATTTTCAGAAATTAAAAACTTCAGTTTTAGTTTTGAAGTGCTGTCAATGAAACCATCTGTAGATTTTGCAATCTGCCAAGTGAAGGTTCATTTACACTCTTAGTGTACATATTTACAGGAGAGTTCGTGTTCATGTCGATTTATGAAATGGTTTTTTGAAGTTGGTCCTTATTGTGATGAAAAACATAATTGATGTAATTCAAAAGCGGTTTTATTTACTACTCATTCAACGCTTTTGAAATCACACTGAAACTTTTATTTGACTTTTATGACTGGGTGGAGAAACATTACATGCATGTTTCTTCTGGTTTCAAGTGTTATGGCGTAGGCGTGTCAGTGTTGCTATTTTTGTTATTAATCAGAAAACTAATATATAAAGAAAAAAAGACATAGGAAAGGCAACATGAAAAAAAAAAGAGCGCTCGCCTTTCAATGAGGTGAACCGGGGTTCGATCCCGGCTATGACTGGTCGATACGGATTCTGCATCCGTCTTGCACTGACCACAGTGCTGACCTGAAATATTCTCAGTGGTAGACGGATAATGGGTTAGAATCCCCTTGCAGTCAGGCTAACCGTGGGTGGTTCTCGTGATCTTCCTCGCCATGCAACGCAAATGCGGGTTAGTTTCATCAGAAAAAAGTCCTCCATGAAGACAAATTTCTCCCGATACTTGATCCAGGAGTTCCCTTGTCTTCTAGAATGTGTTCAAAATTGCAAGGCAACGTCGGTGAACATTAGTAGTCGTAAACCAAAAAATTGGGTCAGCTGTTCAACGACGGTTATAAAATAAACTATAGAGAGCCGTGATGGCTCAGGGGATAGAGCGTTCACCTTCTAATTAGGTCCCAGCAATGAATCCCAGTGATAGCTGGTCGATGCAAAACCGCATCCGGTTTGCACTGACTACAATGCTAAAGTAAAATATTTTCAGTGGTAGACGGATAATGGGTTAGAGTCCCTTTGTTGTCAAGCTAACTGTGGAAGGTTTTCGTGATCTTCCTATCCGTATAACGAAAATGTGGGTTAGTTTCATAAAAAATCCTCCGCGAAAGCAAATTTCTCCCAATACTTGATGCAGGAGTTCCCTTGTCTTCTGGATTGGGTTCAAAATTACAAGGCTACGATTTGAATAACACTAGTAGTCGTAAATCCGAAAATTGGATCGGAAGTTAAACGAAAGTTACAAAAAAACTATAGAACTTTGTAACCATCGACAGATTTAACGTGCATCAGTCACCATTTACTATGCGGGGATCGCCGGTTGGGATCGAATCCACACTGGGGGTACTGATCAAGCAGTTTCCTTGTCTTTCGGATTGGGCTCAAAATTACAAGACTACGGAGTTCAATGTTAGTAGTCGTAAACCCGAAAATTGGGTCGGCTGTTCAATGTCGGTAAGAAAATAAACAATAGACCTGCAGAAATTTGGAGGATAGAGAACTCACTTCTCAAAGAAGTTACCCAGGTTCGAATCACTGCGATTTTTGGACGTTACGAATTCTACACTCGCTTCACACCGACCACAGTGCCGATGTAAAATAACCTAAGTGAAATATAGATTCTGGGTTAGAGTCCCATTGTCGTCAGGCTCACTGCAGGATGGCTTCATGGTTTTTCTCACCATGTAACGCAAATGCTGGTTATTCCATCAAAAAGTCCTTTACGAAGACAAATTTCCTTTAATTATTTGGGATCCAGGAATTCCCTTGTCTTCTGTAATCATATATGGCAGTACTTTTACTTTCGTTACTTGTACCGCCGGTACAAGTAAAAAGTACGGAATTATATTTTTGTAGTGG
>NC_092207.1:75240934-75313939 GCF_043381705.1 Parasteatoda tepidariorum | reverse complement strand
TTCGTGCAAATCCATAAAAAGTTTGATATTAAAATTATATTTGATTTTAAAATTATATTATACGATTATATTATAAAATTATATTATAATATTCTTCCGAATTTAAAAATAAATTAATGTCCATAACTTTCAAAATTAAAAATAATTAAATAAATAACAACAATTTTGCAAAAACATTAAAGAACATAAGAATATTATTCAATAAAATTTTAGGTTACTTTGAATTTTCGATTTCCTAGAAATGTACTTTTAAATCGTTACTTTTTTTGTTTAGTACTTGTACTTTTACTTTTACTTTTTACTCGTTACTTTTTTTAAAAATACTTGTACTTTTACTCGTTACTTTACTCGTAACGTTGTACTTTTACTCGTAACGTTGCCATATATGTCTGTAATTAGGTTCAAGATTACAAGACTACGGAGTTGAGTTGCTGTTGCTGCAATTGAGTCAGCTGTTCAACAACGGTTATAAAATAAAATTAACTAACTCTTTGCCTGATGACAATTCAAATTCAAACTTCTTTTGACTAATACTAACATACGAGGAAAATTTTATCTAGATATGTAGAAAAAAGGAATTTACCGATCTCTTTCTTAAAAAAAAAATGGAATTCTTTCATTGAAAAAGAAAAGTAGAGCTTATTGCTATTTTATCACTAAATGTAAATGAAAATTGAATTATTTTTTGATCGTTTTAAAAATTATTTTTCTTCTGATCGATCCAAGCAAAGTTTGTCACGATATATAACAAAAAAGGATTTTACCGATCATTTTACTAAAAAAATAGAAAATGTCTTATTGATCACGAACAGTGAAACTTATTTCATCACCAACGGTAAATCAAAATTGAATTAAGTTTTCGAATGTTTGAATTTTTTTTTGTTGACAGATCCAAGTAAAGCTTGTCATGATATTTAGCAAAAAAGAAGTTACCGATATCCTTCCTAAAAAAGTTGGAAATGGTTTATTGATCACGAAAAGTGGGATTATTTACTATTTAATCACCAAAGGGAATTCCTAATTGAATATAGCTTTTGATCGTTTGAGAAAAAATTCTTTTTTGGCCGATCCAATCAAAATCTAAAGCAAAAAAATATATAGCAAAAAGCAATTTTTCTGATCATCTTCCTAAAAAGTTGGAATTGTTTTATTGACCACGAAAAGTAGAACTTATTGCTATTTAATCAACTGAGGTAAATCGAAATTAAAGTTCGAAAATTAAACATGTGACTAATCTCTGACTAAATTACTCAAATCTGAACTGTATCTCATGATGAACCTGTAACAACCACAGTTACAAGCAAATTTTATTGCGATTTAAATGACACATAGAAGTCAAACTGAATTTCAAACACTCTTTGGCAAATATAGCTTCTTCTGAGTGCTCAAGATCACATTCAGCTTCTAGCCTATTTAACAACATAAGTTAATACTTTCTAATTGCTGAAAGCATAATTTGCTTTACCATAAATCAAGCTAATGAGTGGCCTTTTTCTTAAAAAAAAATAATTATATACAAAACTAAAATAAAAAAATGGAATAAAAATTATGAAAGCTACGTTTTTCAAATGGATTTAAGATGAGAAAATAATTATATTTTCGTTTCACCTAAAATGTTAACTTCTTAATAGATCTTAAGGGTCGAAACGGGAGTAAAGGCCTTATGTAAAAGGCTCTTAAAAATTGAGCTATATTCGATTTAATAGAAAGTTTGCTTAAAAAAAACTTTTACTAATTTTGTTATTCAGTACATTAATTTACAAGATTTTTTTAGAAGTTTTAACCCTTTTTAGCAAAATAAATATTTCATGTTTCATTTTTCATATCATTATCATAACTCATAATATCCATTTTAATTGACTTAATAATTTTAGAAAAAGAATTTTTGTTACATTTGATAGAACTTTTGCTTAGTTTATAACAGCTTTACCTACGAAATACGAAACAGGAAACGATAGTGAAGTTTGTTCTATATCTCCTAAATAACAAGTTCAAGTCCCATTTCGTCCATTGAAGCTCAGTTTTAACCCCCACCAAATCTTTCAGATTTAAACATTTATAGAGAGGGTTCCTAAGCTGTTAAACCTAACATCATAAATGTACTAAACGGAGAAGTTGTTCTCTACAATTATTTAAATAGTGATGTGTTTTATCGTATTCAGCATGATTCATTATATAGAGTAAGATGCGAATATTTTATTCACAATGGTATTGATGAAATAAACTGCAATTCAATATTTCTGAAACTATACTATATTAAACCTATGCTGAATTACATATGCTCTAAAATTCTTCTGAAACACCTTTTAACCTAAGACCTTTTAACGGAGCCGCATCTTTAAGGAGGGACCACTTTAATAGATTGAACCCAGGAGGTGATCGCGATAGTATGTTCGACTTCGCAACACCTCTATCACCACTGAAAATCACGTTTCACGCAGCCTTTGAAATTGACGCGGCATATAATTATTGACGAAAACATAATTAATGTTTTTCTGCAAGTTTTTCTATTTCGTGCCATTTATAACTTAACTTAGGGCTAGTTAAATAACTTAGGGCTGGTTAAATAACTTAGGGTTAAATAACTTAGGGCTGAAATTTTTTTTTTTAATTATTTGAAGAAGAAATAGTTTTAAATGTCTTAATAATTGTTTTAAATTCTTAAGATTTTAATCTGGAACACATTTTAAATGGGTTTAGAGCAAAGCATAAAAGATTGTATAGCAATCTCGGGGGTTGGGGAGCCTCAACGAACGGGGAGGGGGGTGAAACATACTAGTATTCTGAAAAAAAATTTCATTTTTTTATGAAGACATCTTTTGTTTCTCATTACATTAACGAAATTGGAGTAATAAACATATAAATTAACATGTTATGCGTTAGAAAAGTTGAGGCATTATTATCTTCTTCAGAAACTCATTAAAAGAATGGTACGCTTGTTATATATCATTAAAGCAGCTTTGGAACTTTTATAATAATTAAAAAACTTAAATGAAAAGAGGAGTTAATTTTAGCAACATTCTTCCAGCCATAATGAATAAAGACACCGTGACAGAATTGATGGAAGTGAAAGTCAAGGAATATTTTTCTTTTCTTTTATCATATGCGAAATGAAAGAGGATGCATTTTCATTATTTTTTTAATCAAAGAATATGAACGCTATAAAGAATGCTAATTTGAAAAAATGAGTGAAACAAAATAGTAATAATAATGATAAGACAAGTACGGTGTATGTTTAATGTAAGTCAAGCAAATCATTATAGGGACATGAAACGAAATTATTTCCTTATTTGCTGCTTCCAGTCATCAGAATAATAAGTGATCATAAATTATTCTACTGCATAATGTCATTGAGTGTAATAAGCATGTAATATGTTACTTTTTATGTTTCTGTGAGGAAACAAACTTGTACGGTGTGGCCGTATAGTACCAGAGAAAGATTTGAAGATGTGTGTATAATTTTGAAAATATTCTTTGGTTATGGGGCTAAATATATCAGACGGACCTTAAATGAGCAGTTTAATTCGAAAAAATACAAAAAAGTAGCGAATTTCTATAGTAATTTGGAGAAAAAAATACTGTCTAATGTATTTCTTATGGAAGATTCGGTTTGGCGATTTTTTTGCCGACTTAGCGATAATCTTGATGACTTGGCGATACATGACGACCAAATGATAGTTCTGTATATTTCGAATTTTTAAGCGAAAGGAGCATTATTTATGGAGTCAAGCGAGAATCGTCTAGAACAGCGTTTCCCAAAGTGTGGGAACAGCTTATCGGGGGTTCACGTTCTTATGCGAAATATCTTGCAACAAAAAAAAACTTTCAAAAAATTTATTCTGAAGCAAAGTTAGCCTTGAAAATTTACGATAACGTATTTTTAATCTTAAAGACTTTTTTATTGATCTCTAATCGAAGCGAACCCCTGTGCTCGGTACAATATAAAACCGTAACAGTTTTTAAAGTTTTCATTTTTTTGAAATACTTAAAATAGATAGTCCAAATGATTTCCTTTTGTTTAAAAAGGTTTTGCTGTCTTATGAATAAAATGAAAAAAAATTATTTCTAGTAATTCATTTTTTTATATTATGATATTATGTCCTATATTTTATAACATATTCATTATCTATTTTAATATGCAGGGTGATTCTGAAACTACGGAACAAATTTTGAGGTGAGTTAGGGACATCACAAGGATTAAGAATTGCATAAGAACCCATGGCAGGAATGTCATCGTATGCCGCTAGGGCTGCTTCACCACTTGAGAACTGTTTCTACTAGTGTCTTTGCAAAGATACTTTTATCTAAATTATATGAACTTCTTCTTAATTTTATATTTTCTTATAATTATTTTCGAAATTTCTTTAAAATCGATGTAGAAATAGTAATTTAATGATGTAGCTAGCTTGTCAAATTAGTCGCCAAATCATTAGATTACGAATGAAAATCTAATGCGGAAAATCTAATGTGCATAAGTACTTTGTGAATACTCTTGTAGAAATTTGCCAAAGAAAATTTTTAAGGTACAAAAGTAACTTATAAATTTTCTTTTCACACTTTTATGAGCACATTTTATTTTCAGTGAATGTACCAAAACAGTATCATATATGCTGTAAATGATACTGTTTTTCCCCTATATCAATATTAACTTTTTCTCTGTATTGTTTCTTTTAATCAGTATTGGATATTAAAAAACACAAGTTTTCGTGGAGCTAGTGTAGACACATAGTGATAGGGCTAGAGTTACTTCCAATTAACTTCGTTAGAGAGGGACGACATATGTGTGACATTCTTTGATTGGCCGAGAACCTAAATTTACGGAAAGAAACTTTTTCTCGTATATTTAACATGGAGTCATTTTTATCGAATTCAATAATTTTCGGCACAGATTCTTTCTCTTTGTTTTTCGAATTATTCTAAACTGTCTTCATTGTTGAAAAATCATTTATTTTGCGAAATAATTAGATTTAAAAAATTATGATAGCTCTACTTGACACTTTTATCAAGATATTTATGCTATTATATGCCGAATAAATCACTAATTTTTTGAGAAAATGTTAGTGCAGGTGTAAGTATGGGATTCTGAATATGGAATTTACAGACTAGTGAAAAAGATGCTGTGGCCTTTCTACAAAAATACAACTCAAGAAAAAGATGAGTTGTCGAAATGGGTCTTGGTTTGAGTTTGATGGCGTCCACACTTTTCAATTTTGTTCAAGAGTAACAGAAAACAGTGCGCATGCGTCGTCACTGCATCCGTTGCTATGGCGACTGCTGCTGTTTTTCTTTTTCTTTTCACTAGCAGGCATTTTTAATGTGTTTACATAATAAAAATTTAAAGTATTTTCATATTCTTTTATTATTAACGTATAATTACTGACTTGACGGTGATTTCAATATAAATATGAATGCTGAAGAAGGGAAAGTATTTTGGGACGTCTTAAAACACGTACAGAAGGATCCGAAGACAAACTTCAATTGAGATAGTTTTTGCAACCTATGATTCGAAATGTTGTGGCGTTTAACGGAGTCAATCCAGAGAGGGTAACCAATGGGTAACTAGTGATCGTATTAAGGTGATCACAACTTTAATTTTTTTACTTCACTATCTATATTATATACTACATTTATATACTACTGATATACTACATTTTCCGCCAAAGCGTAACTGAAATTATGTCAAATAAACGTAACATTTATTCAGTTAACAATCGTTTTATTACTTTCCTTAATTTATTATGTTTCTTAATTTTTAATTTTTTCTTAGAATTATTTTCCTTAGATTTTTTAATTCATTAACTTATTATTATTGTTATTATTATATACAGTTGTAATATTATTTACTAGAGTTAGCTAGCCGGGATAACTCCGATGGCATTTTTTTTTTGTTGATGTGGCTGTTATGTTACGTCGCCAATAGCGTTGCGATAGAACGTAAGTACCGTATTTATTCAGAATCATTTTGTTCGGTTGCTTTAAGTAATAATTTAAGTAGTGTTGAATAGTTAAGTTATACGTTATTTATTTAGAATAATTTTGCATTTTAATGGAATTAAAAACTTAGTTAAGAAGTAATTATTTATACTTATTTTTGATCTTTTTTAAAATGACTGCTAAAATTTTAAATATAACCAATGCTATGATGCCGTATTTATTGGTGACGGAGCATGCCTTCCAATTTCAAAAGATGCTCAAGTTACGGATCGAGAAGTGCGCGAGGAAGAAGTACAGCAGGCAATGGCAATGCTGTACTTCTATTAGTATTCTGTTTGTATTCTGTATTCTGTTTGTATTAGGATGAGATCTTTTCTCATGGTAGAGATGAAAATAATTTTAATATTTCTTCTGATGTCTCGAACTGATTCTAACGGGGTTTTGTGTAATTTGATGACTGCCAGAAAGATTTTAAATTATTACTAAAAATCAACACACAAAAATGTAGACTACTTCAAGGACATCTTTGTTTAATAACTGTAGTTGAACAGCTCACCCAAATTTGGATTTACGACTACTAATGATCAACTCCGTAGCCTTGTAGAAGTATCCTTGTAGTATCCTTGTAGAAGCCTTCCGTAGCCTCCAGAAGACAAGGAAACTCCTGCATCAGTGCCCCCAGAGGTATGATTTGTTATGGGAACATGGAGGATTTTGTGACTCGACAGACTTAACTTGCATCAGTCGCTATTTACAACACGGGGGGGGGGGGATTCTTCGGCCAGCGGGAATCGAATCCACGACATCTTTGACATTGGCCCAGTGCCCTACCTACCAGACTATCCCGGCCTTGGACATCTTTATTGTTGTTTTTGTCTTACGCCATTTGTCAATATTAACAAGTCTATTTTTAAGGCAGAGGGGTGCGCTTCTACTAGTTTTTCAGTGGAGCCATCTGTGGCTAAGAATTTTACTTCTGACACTTACATACGGTCAAGCCCGTTTTACAGTTCCCTAATATTACCCCATCTTAGACTTGTTAATGGGTACTCGGATGACTTTGCGACCCCGATAGATTTAGCGCGCACCTATCACCATTTTGCTTTCGATCGGCAGGGATCATTCTCACGACCTGTTGTACATGGATCCCTACCCATCCCGACCCACGGACATCTCTTGTATATAGTTATTGAAATCAAAGCACTTCCGAACGGGCAAAGCTGGAGGCAACAATTACATGGGGAAAAATTTGGCTAATATAATTGTTTGAAACTAATTAAGGACTTAGGATTGGGGCAAAAAGAACACTTTGGTTTTGTTACTTGTGTAAATGTAATATTTGAAATGAAAATGATTATTTATCATTAAGTTGCCCAAGATAGAACTATTTATCAGACATACTGACACTGAAGATGTCAATTACGGTATTCTTTTTTTTTTGTTCCCTGTTACGAACTATTTTAGTATTAGCAAAGAAACACTGCATATTTCGATGGAAATAAAACTTATTTTTACTCAGTGAAGCTATACCGAAGTTAAATTGCGTCCATCGCTTTTTTTTACCTTAAAAAGATAATTTCATTTAAATTAAAAATAGTTTCTATGGAGAGTTTCGAAATTGTTCATAACGCAGACTTGTTTTCAATAATTAGATCCCGATTCTATTAAGATGTAATTTGAATCTAATTATTTTGTACGCTAACTATGTAATTTCATCTATAAATTTTTTTCTATTTTATTCTTTTAAACACTTTTCAAATTTTTCTCTCTGAAAATATTATTTGTAATAGAGTGAAAAATTAATTCCTCATAATGTTTTTTAATTTCGTAATCATAATTTTAATCACACACGTTGAAAGGTTAATTTAAAGCTGATAATAAAATTACTAAATATAAATTATTTATAATATAAAAGTAAAGTAAAGCATTCCCACAACAGCCAGTTAAGGGTCGACAATTTCGACACCAACGGCATGATTTTTGCAACGTGATGGACACTGCGCACAGGATACCTTTGCTTCCCAGACAAGGTGGTATCCGTTGGTCTGAAGCAGGAGGACGGGTTCGACCACCAGTTTTTTCACAACTACAGTTTAGTGCCTTAACCACTGAACAATCGCGGCTCATTTATTGCAATTAATAAATTTTGATATCAATTTAAAAATGTTGAGCAATAAGTCGACATTGAATTAATTCATATTAAAGAAACACCTCTTTAGTCTTAAGGCCAGGAAAATCAGAAACGTAATGATAGCAAAGAACACTAAAAAAGGATGATAATGCCTTTTCATTAGAGATAAAGAAATATTGCATGTAATCAGCACTTTTGTAATTTTTATTACTTTTATTCTGATACCCATCAAAGAAATGTGAGAAAACTTTATGAGAGAAAAATGGATCATACCATATGATTTTCTGAACAGTAAAAGAAATATTTTTACGCCATTGCGGTTAAGAAAAAAAAATTAATATTTGAAAGTATAATTTACTTTTTCATATTTGTGTTTTGAAGAATTTAGTGAAAAACAAAGAATACTTACAATCAAACTCTTTCTCTGCTAATAATGCTCGTATCATTAAACAAATAAAGATTTCTTCATTTCTTCATAACGGGAAACATTAACAGAACCATTTCTTCTACAATTGCATGCTTTAGAAATTTTTTGTTCATTTTCTTTCTTTTCTAATGAGCTATTTTAAGATAAGATTTCTAAAAGCTTATATAAATTCTTCTTCTTTGTTTGTTTGTAATAAAAAATAAGCCCAGGAATTCTTAACTACTTATTTGGGGAGTAAATCTAAAAATGCAACAATGATTAAAATCTTATTACAATGGTTTTAGCATAAATGTACGAAAGATAATTAAAATCTTTTTAAAGTACGGTTAAAAACACCTGCTTACACCAAAAGAATTAATATAAATGTCAGAAATTGTTTTTTCTGACAGTTATATGCTTAATGCTGAACTAATGTTCAATATTTTAATTACAATTCTAATTTAAATGATTCAAATTAGCAAATGAAGCGAAATTATATTCCGAACAAAAACAATTCCAACCTTTTTATTACTTCAAGTTTAAAGTATTTCTACATTTTTGTATTTTTTACAGAATTTTTTTCGTTTATGTTTATGGTAATATTTAACTGTTTTATGTGATGTTTTTTTTAATTAGCTTTTCTTTTCTTCCTGAACAATTTGTTAAAAGTAAGTAATTATTCAACTAGTATTTTTTTTATTAATGCTTTAAGTTTTAAAATATTTTAGAGTACTCAAATTTTTTAGTGATTCTTATTTATTAAAAAATTAGATCCTTATTTATTAAAATAGAATGATTTCAACTCAAAACATACGCTGCAAAAATGGTAAATATTTGAACAAAGATTTATTTCGTGTTTTTGAATATTTCGTTAAAGTTGAATCTGATAGATTTAAATAAAAAACACAAGTGATATAAATAGTAAATACAATACGCGACAACTTACTACTCGTTTTTGAACAAATTGTTAAGTATAATTATTTAACAATTTTTTTTCATGCGAATTATTTAATTGGTTTTTAAAGAAACCCTAAGGGTACTTAAATATTTGTTAGTACTAAAAGTAATTAAATTTTTTGTTCGTCATAAGATCATTTAATTTTTTTTAATAACAATTTATTAACATAATAGAATTAAGACATTAAAATATAATAATTTTAATTCTAAATATAAGCTGGAAAAATAGCAAATACTTAGATAATAAATAACTATTGAAGTTTAATAAATGTAATAATTGTTCAATCATTTAAGCTACAAATCTCAAAATAAAAATAAAATACATACTGAAGAGCTTTAATGATCGGATTTAAAAGTATACTGTAAAAAATATTCCGTGTAACTGACCATCAAAAACGGTGGAAACTACTTATGTGTTTCACTGTGTGCATTTAAAAGAGAAAGGAAATTTTTTTCATGCATTACAACGTATAGTTATTTATTTCATAGGTATGGAGCTACCATGCGGTGTGGTGGACTTAGTCTTCGACTGGGGTTCGATTATTCTAGCTAAAGACAGCGTATCAATTTGCATTTTCTGATAGTGTTTTCTCTCGAGAATCTGAAAACCAAAAATAGTAGCAACTACTTAACGCCAAAGTGATGGTTCCATGATAGTTCCTGGGGTTTTGGAACACCTAGAATGTTCTTTTACACTACTTGGTGCAAAGTAGCTGTCCTTATGTTTGTTACTCAGTAGCACTAGAATTTACAATTAGAGTAAAATATGATACACACAAGAAAGTTACTTTTACGGTATCTAAAGTAAGAGTCATAAATTTAGGATGCATTTATACAATATGTCTTAAAATAAAATTAGTTTGTTAATCAAACTTGTTACAGCACAGACAGAATATTATGTTATAAAAAATCATGTTTTTAAAATTCGAGTTTTCAGGAACTATTCGACTTATTACGCTTAAATTTTGCATTTTACCATGTAAAATAACATGTTTTAAAAATCTTAGGATGATGCAAAAATTTTGCACTTTACGATTCAAGATTGTTTCGACTATTAATAAATAAAATAATAAATAATTACTAATTTTTTTTTTTGCATGGAATTATCTGTAGATAAGCAATTTTTGCAATTATGTGCAAAAATCTTAAAATTCGCTTAAAAAGTTTTGAAGATATGGCGAAAATAAAGTAAAATTAACATTAACGGGTCCAAAATTAGGGACCAAATTTAGGGACTTAAAATTAAGGACCGCTCTGCTGACCAAATTATTGAGACCTAGTTTGGAACCTGCAATTACCTCCTATATATTTGGGGGGTCAGAAATCTGTATCCGACCAAAAAAAGGTATGTTTATTCAGAAAAAGTAAGTGCTTTTGTGCCCAATTTAATAACTTACTTTCTAGAACGTGAAGATCTGATCATTAGATCAAAAGTTATTCTGGGAGGTGCCTCTAAATTTTTGCGAGCAATACAATGAGTAATTAGGCGATACACCAATTTTGATGAAACACCAACTTTAATAAATGGTTACACTTTTTTACAAGTTAATGAAGTTAATCAATGCTATGTAATTAAATAGCTGGAACAATCAGTATAAACATAAAATGATAGCAAGTAAGAATTCAAAATGCAACTTACATTCACATAAAAGGACTAGTCTTTTATTATTATTATTATTATTCAAAATGAAGTTGAAAAATTACTATTTGAGAATTAATAGGTCATTTTAAGAGAAATTCTATGTTTAGTTCTAATCCAGTTTAAACAATGATATTTGCAAGTTTCTCTAACCAGATTAATGTATTTGAAATCACATGTTATAGAAATAAATCTTTTCGAGAGTCCAACAGAAACTGAATATTTTAAAAGAGATATTCTAAAGTTTATAAATAGCTCCATCATTCATTACTTTTTCTGTATTTTTTCTATATGTAGATACATAAATATGAAAAAGGAATGTATAGTATTTTGAAGGAAAAAAGGGTGCACATGTTTTCATTGAGAACTATCGATTTTTATTTTTATTCAAAGTTGAAATAGAGAAGTGAAAATATCGAATATTTATGCAAAAGCACATTTCTACGAATTCTAATAAATATTTATATAGTTTTTCAAAAATCGTACTAGGTTGGCTACTAAGTAACCGCCTTTTTTTAATTTCAAAATTTTTGCAGGTAGTTAAAATGTTTTTGAATTATGTTTTCGATCATTCGAGAGAGAGTATTTTTACAGGAATCTATTTGTTTTGTTTGATTTAACTGCACAGAGAAACAAATTTATGTAAAATTGTTGTATTTGTATGGTAGTGATATTTCTGATTAAAAAAACAACAACATGCAATGTTTATAAAACCAAAATGTATGGTATTTACTCCAATCACTTAGTAATTTTTCCGTGCATATGATAACATTTTACTGGGCATTCTTGTTTTCAAAATTATAATTCTTATTAAAAAATACTGAAACCACCAAAATACAATACTGAAAAATAAATTTTGCCGAATAAATGGTTTATATTTTGTGCTCTGAGGTATCATGGTAAAATTACCAAATTTTACCACATTTACTACATTTTATATCATATTATAAAACCGTATTTTATTGTTAATTTTAACAGAATCATTAAAACTCCACTTCGGTTAAAAATACCGAGCTTTCTGCTGTTCCCCTAAAGCCAGAAACATGGAGAATTTTACTGTATTCTAAAATATACATATTAAAAAATATATATTCATGATTTCCTATAATATATATATATTTTGGCCTGTATATAAGTCATAAACTTTCGTATTACTATGTGAAATCGAGTTTTCTAAGGATTTTTTTTTTCAAAATGCAACCAGTCCTAAATAAATTTGCCTACTTTATTCATAACTATAGTGTATTTTGTAGCGTGTTTTAAGCGTGTGTTTTTATTGTTACTTTTTCAAGTACTTATTCTTGCTTAAAAAATTCTTCGAGGAAAGGAAACTTTCTGTAGAAGTACACTATAAAACAATTCCGGATCAAATTACAGCATAAACTGTCAGATTTTTTCCGTAACATGTTCCTGTGAAAATGGATTTTACGGTAAAAAGTACTGGCACTGTGAGTGCCGGTACTTTTATGCGTAATTTGATCCGGAACTTTTTATAGCGTAAGATATATTTAATATTAATATAAGCTTACAATTTTTTCTTCTTTAAAGAACCTTTATGGATTCATCAGAACCACAGGAGAAACCAGAGCCATTGTCACAAAACTAATTTACGAATCAATTAATTCCTGTATTAAAAAAAGCAATAAAATCATTAAGCTAAGATAGATTAGTTGATTGTCTGAGATAGTCTAGTTGGCAGGGCGCTGGACTCACGTTTGCGAGAACGGGAGTTCAAATAAAGCTGGCTGAAGACTCACTATGTAGTAAATGGTGACTGGTGCATGTTAGATCAGCCGGGTCACAAAGTCCCCCATTTTCCCATACAAAATCAATACCTCTGGGAGTACTAAATGAGACATTAATAGTTCAAAGGTTCAGGGCAAAATTACAATCTGTGGTCGAATGAATGGATGTATGAATGTGTCCTCCCTAAAAACGGGTGTGATGTATGGGTGTCACAGAAATCAAATTCTTGGCCATAAATGGCACCACTAGAAAACAAAAACAATCACACCCCCTCTGACTTAATGGTCGAAGACAACAGAAACAACAACAGATTAGTTGGTTAAACAATCTACGAAATAAAAACTATCATTTTTCCTGACTTAGAAATTTCATTTTTGAAATTTGTTAATTTTGACAACCATTCAGTCATAAAATTATGTGATTTTTGACGAAACGTGGAATTTTCAAGTATTTAACGAATTTGTTTCGTCGCTTATATGGCATACCCCTCTGGGAGTTCTTCAACATTTTTTTTCCGATTTTTAAAACTGCTCGACAAGATGGTTTAGGGATTGGTGCACTCACTTAATAAGCAAGAGTTTCGGGTTTGATTCCTGGACAAGTCTGAATACTTATTCACTAATATTATTTTAATTCATACAGCATTTCATATTAAGTTACGTTAAATAGCATTACACATTACTTTGAAGGAATTCGTATTCTCAAACTATTGAAGATAGCAATTTTTTTAATTCGACAAAGTGTTTGCTCGGAACAATTCACTGAAAAATGTTTCGACAAAAGGAAGAAAAGAATTTTGAGTATCTATATTTTACAATTAACCGTAAAATTATAACTAAGTATTAATATTCATTATTATAGTCATTGGTATTATTATTTGTTTCAATCAAATTAATTTTTTTAAGAAAATATTTTCGTGCAAAAACTTATTAGAAATAAAATAAATTCAGAAATATCTAGTAGCTTTAATTATGGCAATTGTCCTTAAAAGGAATAAATTTTTTTCCTTTTACAACGAACTCTAATTGATGTTAAAAAAAAACTGCATGTTTTAAAATAGTTTAAGAAATTAAAAATGTATTGCAAGAACCTGCATAATTTTTCATGTTAAGTAAGTTCTCTGTTATATTTTTTAATAAAAATGATTCTTTCGCTACTGTTATTATAAAACTTTTTTATGTCATCATAATTGTGTAAAACGTTTGGAAAAGCGAAATTTTTGTTTTTGTTTTTAAGTAATAAAATTTACAATAAGTTAAAGTATGAAAGCACTGAAAGTAATTAAAAGAATGTTAAAGTTTTCTTTAAGCAATCACTTGAAAGAAAGACACTTTAAAAATGCTTAAGAACTGTTAGAAGCGGGAAAAAAGCAAATTTTTAAGAGACTGCATGATTTACTTGGTAAACGTAAATTTAATAATACGTGCTGCTTTTTAAAATGTACATTGTTCCACTTTAAAATAACTACGAAAGCGCTTATGCAAATGAAATGGGTTTTTGCTTAATTATGTTGCATAAAGTTAATCTCACCTTTGTGTGCATTTTTTTTGTTTAATTTAAAGTATGTTCCTATAAAAGAAAAAAGTACTTAATTAATAAAAACTACTGAAATATGCGTAAAATAAATGTTTTAAAATTTGTTTTGGAGGCATAAAGCTTNTCACGTAAGAATTTGAATTTACGTTTGAATATGAACATATATATATATATATTGTTGTTGTAGTAAATATCGTTGTAGTAAAATTTACGTCGTACTAGAGCTGCGCGATGGGCTATGGACGACAGTCTGGGAAACCCCCCTGAGGATAATCCGAAGATGCCATCACAATTTTGATCCTCTGCAGAGGGGATGGCACCCTCGCTTTGTTAGTCCGACGACGTCCCCGTGAAGTCGAGCACTTTACGGTAGAACAGCTTAACGAGGACCAATACCTCACACCCTCGGTCCCTATGCAGACTGATCCAAGTGGTCACCCACCCGCACGCTGATCGCAGGTAGTGATGCTTGACTTCAGTGATCTGCTGGGAACCATGTCTTAACGATCACTCCACTGCGGGACACACACACACACACACACACACACACACACACACACACACACACACACACACACACACACACACACACACACATATATATATATATATATATAGATAGATAGATAGATAGATAGATAGATAGATATATGTAATCGCAATTTCCGTTTATATTATTAGTTACGTATATAGCAAACTTTTGTAAAAACTTTCTTTTGTGTAATAAAAATTATTGAAAGATGCATGCAAAATCACGTGATACAGAAGTTTGAAATGAATTTCATTAAATTATTTCGGTAAAAATATTTTGATATCGTTGGGGATTTTCTGAAAAAATAAAGCTGTTAGAAACAATCAATTCAGGTATGGAAAAGAAAGAAATATTACATCCGCAAAGGTTCAGCAATTGAAAAATGAATCTTATCCTGAGTGCAGACAGACTGTGTATAGCGAAATAATCTGTTCACATAAGAGCATTGAAAGTGAATGCAAAGAGAATCCAAGACGGATGAGACGATCCGAACAGAATGTGAATCAATGCGAGTTCCTGTGGCAAAAAGGTGACTGAAATAGTTTTTACCTATTATAAACTAAGTGTTACTTTGATGTATCGTGATGAATCAGCTACGTTTTCCTCTTATAATTTTATCAACTGCAGTAATGAATTCATGAGGTCATGACATTTTCTTGTCCTGACTCAATCACCTACTGATACACATTGCACTAATACACAGTCACCATTTATGGAAATGGATTATTTTTTATAACTCTTGAATGGTTGGTCGGTTTTTCATATTGTCAAGTGTAAGTATATAAATTATATTATCAGTTAGCTCGACGGATTTTTCTTAATTTAGATCAAAAGCGTTTAAAGAAGCATACATATAAACATACATACATTTTTTTTGCAAGAAACATACAGGGTTTGTGGACAAAATAATGGAAAGACTTCTATACTAACTTATTTTTTGTTCACATTTCTCCAGAAAACATTTTAGAAGTGTTTAAATGAACTAACTTAACTAAAATTTCTTAGAATCACAAGAAACTCTTAAGATTTTCAAGATGTTTTAATCAGACTTTTTCATAAGTTATCAAACACGATTCTATAAAAAATTTCGAAAAACACTTAAAATGTTTTCGGCCCTTTCGCGGTAGGAAAGAATTATTCTAGCGCAGTTAATTTTTCAAAAAGATATTTTTGTTATTAATTAAAAATTACTCTAAAAATTTTGTTTAATCATATTGAATATTTCAGCAGTTTTAGAAAGAAAAAAAACGTCAATCAATTTTCATTTTTTTTCTTTTTTTTTTGATAAAAATGTCCATATCTTCATGAATATTTAAGCTAGGTTCACGAAATTTCGTGCAGTTATTGCATGTATATGATCAATTTAATTGATATAAGTAACAATTTTTTCACTATATTGTTTGATATATCATTCTTTTTAGTTCGTAATTTATTGCCGATCCCTCAAGCCTTTAAAAACTTTAAACTTTATTTATATATGTGAGAAATTGTATGAGCTAAATATTTCCAAAATCTTCTAACAATTCTCTAAGCATTTCTTGAGAAGTATTGAAACTTTAATTAGTGTAAAAGTGTTTCCATCACTTTGCCCAACCCCTGTATTATATTTTTTATTGCATTCGGTACAGCTTGTAAAATTAATCCATGAAACTGAATTTCATAAAATTCTTAGAAGAGTCTACAAAAACAAAGGCTTTAAAATGGAATATCTCCAATTCTCGGCTTTAGTAGAGATTTACTTAAAGCATTACTTGGGAATTGCGTTGTCTTATATTTTTCATTGCGTTAAACTTACTATTTTGCAAAGTAAAGTAAAAATATCCCATAATTTTTTTAAAAAAATAAGTAAAAATTTGTAGCAAGATTTTTTTAAAGTTAATGACGTTAATGGGTATATTGCGTAAATGGATCAATTGGCGTGGTGATGTAAATCTCACCCAAAATTAATAAAATATATAAAAAGTTGTAGTTGTTTCTTATCCTCTAATTGTCTGACGAAGTCAGACGAGATCCAGTAGGTTGTTGACCTTCAAAAAGTCGATTACAAGAAGTGGAGAAGCATGTAGGTCCTCCTTGGAAGGGCCCAAGCAGTCGAGGATATGTTCAGCTGAGGCCTGCTGGGCTTCACATTTAGAGCAGACTGCATAAGTCTTTCTTCCTTTAAAGTACGAGAGACTGTTCGTGTGTCCACTTGTCAGTCTGGAAATAGCTGTTTGAGATGCTCTATCACCTATATGAACAAGTGAAGAGCCCGGTTCCTTGGCTGCATACCAATGAGGAGAGGGGGGGGGATCCTCCACTTTTTTGATAGATGGCTTTTGATTTTGTACTGATACTCTGAAAAGGTAAGGGCTGAGGACGAAGATGTTAAATGACTACAGCCCTCCTTGGCCAAGCGATCCGCTTGATCATTTCCAAAGATGTCAACGTGGGATGGTATCCACTGAAGATAAACGTCGTGGTGCTTTGAAATAAGTTGAAGTTTAAGAAGGATGGAGATGCTTGTTTTGTCTCCAACTTTAGTCCAGCTGTGTAGGTGTTGAAGGAGCTGCGACTGTCCGACAGGATCCAAACATCTCCAAAGTCACTCTCGTTGATTATAGCATCGATTCCCTGTTCAATTGCGATTAATTCACTTCGAAAGACTGAAGTGAAATCAGGATTACGGAGACAGATGGAGTAATATTGCCCAGATTTTTCAATGAAGACGTCGCTACCAGCTAGGTTTCCGAGTCCACTACCGTCTGTGTAAATATTTACGGCGTCACTGGGAATCTCGCCTAAAATTTCCAAAGCTAGCTGCCTAAGTTCAGCTGGAATATGAACTTTCTTTGTGACCGGATTAGAAAAGCCGAAGTGGAAATGGACTCGGGGGATTCCTTCTGAAGTGGACTCAACGACTGGAAGTGGACTTAAGGAGTGGGGCTCAACGTCTTCAGAAGGCAAATGCAGAAGTTCAGCATGACTGAATGGACTGTTTTTCTTCAGTGGTAGTAAGAATTATATTTCTCAAGTGAAAACTAGGAAAAGAAGTATCTTCTTTTCTCTTTATCGGTTTAACTGTATCAAAATCCTCCGGGTCTGATCCTATTTCATTTAATTAGGAGTTTTATTATTGTGTTATTTTCTTTCAATTTCTCATTATTAACGGACATTTTCGTTTATAATGAGACCAACATTAGTTTTTTCCTCACACTAATCCGTTATGAACCAACGAAAACATATCCTCCTTACACATTTGTTTTCTTTAAAATACATTGTACAAAAATACATTAAGTGTCAAAACACAATGGCTTTTTTCGAGGGCTGCAAATTTCATTTTGCGAAATAAGAGTTAATTTTATTCACTGAATGATATTTTTTTGTTGTTGTTGTCAGAATTCTCAAATAGTTCAATTAGAGTCCTGGTATCGCAAAAAGTGGGTCGGCTGTGCAACGATGGTTATAGAATATAAAATAAAATAGTTCAATTAGAGCATGGTGGCTCAGGGGATAGAGCACTTGCCAATCAATGAGATAACCCGGGTTTGAATACCAGCGATGTTGTTGTTGACGTATGCTTGTTTAGGCCGAGGGGGTGCGATTGTTCTTGTTTTCCAGTGGTGCCATCTATGGCCGAAAATTCGACTTCTATCACAACATACGTCGCACCTGGATGGATGGTCGAATACAAGCGATGGATGATCGATAAGAAATCCGCACCCGGTTCGCACCGACCACAGTGCTGACGTAAAATATCCTCAGTGGTAGTCAAATCATGGGTTAGACTCCCCTTGCCTTGAGGCTAACTGTGGGGGGAGGGGTTCACTGTATTCCTTTCCATGTAAGACAAATACGGGTTAGTTCCATAAAAAAGTCCTCTATGAAGCAGGGATGCCACTGACGACTATAATTGTTAAAGTGGTGAATAATTAATAATTGAAGACTTTTTGAATAATTAAGGAGATAATAAATAAACAAAAATGTACTCAATTCATTTTGTTTAATTATTATTTTTTTAATTATTCAATCGTAAGTATCGCTGGAACTTACATTTCAAATTATTCATAATTAAAGAAAAAAAAATTCTTTGCATTCAATTTTAAGAGTAAATTGAAACGAGTATGCTAGTAAAAGTTGTTAATTTTGATCTCTGTTAATATAATTATGAATTTTATTAGTCGCCATTCTTACCGCATATAGTTGTCCATGGTGATGAAAGCAAATTTCTATTCCACTTCCAATACCTGATCCAGGAGTTCCCTTGTCTTCTGGATTCGGTTTAAAATAATAAGTTTACAGAGTTGAACATTGGTAGGCGTAAACTCTGAATTGATTAGACAGTTCAACGAAGGTTATAAAATGAAATATAGTAGTTCAATTATTAGATCTAATTAATTAGTATTTTCAATGATGACTTTTTGACATCGAAAGAGAGAAATTTTAGTATCTAAAAATCAAATCATTAGACTAAAAATTTTTTTTTTGATTGTTTCTGTATTATATGCATTTTTTAAAAAAAACATTTTAGAGGATATGAGTATTACTAATTGTGCTCTGTATTTATTATAAAGTATGTACTAGTATCTTATAATAAGAAACTAGACGGTATTAGTATCTTATAGTTTAGAAATCGCATTATAATTTATAGAAATTTAGAAACTGTATTTATAACTAAATTAAAAACATCGTAAGCAAACTTTAAAAAAAAATCGATTTATCGATAAACTTTTTTAAATCGATTTACACAATCAAACTTTCGGGATATAATTTTTTCTTCTTCTCTTTTCTCTTTTTCCCCATTAAAAGGATAAGCCATTAAAAGCAGCGCTTAAAAAAATCTTAAAAATCAGCACAAACAAAATGTTTAATGATGCCGGGGACTCTTTGGCATTTGAATATTTGAATAACAAAATACGGGATCTAAACTAACACCATTTCTTCTGTACGCCGTTGAAAAAGTTTCACGTTCTTAATCTTATCGACCTTGCTTCAGTCTTCTAACCAAAATATGATGGTGCCGGTATGCAAATAGAATGTCACGTTTGTTCAGGGAGATTGGGATTTTCTATACACTTTTTATAAGCGCAGTTTTCATTTTTTTTCTTAAGTTCGATACCTTTAAAAAAAGATTTGCTTACGCCATTTAAAGAATGCATTGCTTTGAATATCTGATCGATTTTATGCTTCAAAGCCTTTGCGTGACATCGAAGTTTTATCAAAGCTGTTATTAAAAACGCTGCGTCAGAAATCAATACTTTTTTATGTTTTGAGTTCAAAGGTTTGGAAATACGTTACCTTACAATGGAATCTAATTCATTAGATTTTTTCATACTACCTCTTTTAATTTGTTTTGATTAGTTATTCGCGGAAATATCCGATTTTGTTTAGAATTATTTGAAAAATCTAGGTTTCTTCGAAAAATCAAGTTAATTTAGTTATTCTTAATTTTTTTAGATTTTGTTTAGAATGTTTCATTTAGTGTTACACGAAATTATTCATTATAGTTCGTTTTTTTTATTGGCTAAATATGTCATTAACTTAACATTTGAAGATTTAATAGACTCCTTTCATGATAGCCTTATTTGAACACTGGGTCAGCTCCTCTAATTATCGCAGTAGTGGTGCTACCATCTATCCGTGGAGATCTGAGCCAAGACATACTTTCACCCTTGTGGTGCTCTTTGTCAAACGAAATCACATTCCTCACTTAATTCGCAAGGCCAATGGCTGGCGAGGTTGGCTTATTCAAGTGTCATTAAGAAAACACAACAACAACAAATAAAGCTAGCCATAGATACATTTTACAAGTCATTGCCATCTTATTTTTAAAGCTCTTAAATTTCGAGCTTTTATCTGCTGCCGAATGGAGGACACCACAAATTAGACACGATTAGAAAAACAATGCGTTCGTTAGATTTTAAGGCCTTTTTGACTAATGTCAAGCAAAGCCTTCATGTAATACCCCTTTTTTTATTTCAAAAAATTCAAGGCGTACACTTGGAGTTCCATACTGATCACCGTCTACATATATATTTTTAGACGCATTGTAAAAGAAGAAGTCCAAAAGTATCGATATTTGGAGCGGCAAATTAATATTTAAGCAAGGGAAAAAAACAAAAGCCCCTACCAAACTTTAAGGCTGCTTTTCGAATGGTCCGCTGTAATATGAAATGATGCTTTTTTGCGAATAATATGCTATTTTTATAACTGCAGTGAGTTTTCAATTATTACTCATGATTGTTGAGCCAAGTTTAGTCTATCTAAAGCTACACTGTCTACACTTATTTAAAAGCCACAGTTTTGTGAAAATGCGTTAAGGTATAATTATTTATTATTTAAAAACTTTCTCCATTGCTTCAACGCTTATAAAGATTTTCAAAAACTGAGGATACGTCAGAGATTTTGAAAATTTTCATCTAGATGAAAATATGTCTTCAAGCTGGCGATTTTTAAAAATGATTAATAACTTTTAATTTATTTAAGTTATTCGTCGCCTGATCGAAAGCCTAGATTATTCTTTACGGTTAAATTACCTATACAGTTTAAAATCATTGCATTGCTTCAAGTATAAGGCACTTAAAGTATGGCTTATTTATTTTCCTTGACTGCGAGCTTTGAAAAACAGTCTTAACGAAAAATTATAGGCGAACGTGGAATAGAAAATATGCCCGAAGAAACTGTTAATTGTTGAATCGTCTTCAAGCTACAAAAGGCAATCAAACTCTATTTGATGTTTTTTATCCCAACCTCATCACTACTCGACTGATTTCAATACAATTTTTCTTTTTTCTTCGCTAAAACAGTAATTCAGGTATGTGTATGCTGTTTTGACTTCATTTTTGTAAGGATTCGAAAAATATAGACTACGGGTGGTCTTTAGAAAATACCTTGCGAAGCAGGGACGATGTTCTTATGAACTATGTGTGTCTATCTCTGTGATTTTTTATACTAAGCAATTAAGTTATAATTCAGGAAATAGAGTGTTCGCCTACCAATGAGGTGAATCAGGTTCGAATCCCAGTGGTTAAAATTTTGCTCTCGGCTTACATCGACCACTGTGCTGACGTGAAACATCCTCTGTGGTAGATGGATCATGGGCCACATTTGCTTTCTTCTACGTGTAAAGCAAATGTGGGTTAGTTCTATCTAAATGTTTTCAAATAAGTTAAATTTCACCCAATACTTGATACATGAGTTCCCTTGTCTCCTGGATCTGGCTCACAATTGCAAGGCTGCGGTAGTTACTGACAGTCGTAAACTGACAGTTGTTTTATTTAAATTTATTTCCTGAATTATATTATTAAGTTTGAAGGCTAAATAATTTAACTTAAAATCTATTCCATTATCAAATGAATTATATTATTCAACAAACACCGATATGAAAAGTATCAATTGTTTTACAATTTTCCGAGAAATTTTTTTTCAATTGAAACAAATATTCATAACAAATTTTAATAAAAATATTCCTGAAGAGAAGTGCAAAATTGAAATACATTTCGCTCTCCCGATATGTGCATTTAACAATTTATTGATATACAAGCTAATATTTATTTTATCTCTCAAATATTTAAAAGCAAATTCTTCCAACAATCCATAATAAATGTGTATTGAATACAAGGTATCAACAAAACATTTTTTTTTTCATGAATCACTGAAAAGAAAATATTTTCGCAGATTTCATGAAAGCAAAAGCTATTCTTTTGAATATGCAGATATTGTTCATGTTATAGCCTATATTCCCTGGGGACATGGGATGGTTTAGGACATTGAAAGAACTATGCTACGTCTTATCACAAGAATTTCCTGATATATACTATTGAATATAGTAGAGGAATTCAATTTTGCCAGTTCGCTAGACAGAAAAAAAAATATTCTGCCAATAATTTATCGGAGAGGAAATCATTTTGTGGTGATCTTAATGATGTCTTTTTTATCGGAGGAACATATGTATATGAAAAAAATAAATATTTTTCTTGTTTTATATAGACAATTCTTATAAAAAGAATTATTCTCTGTGAAAACAGTTTTTGAACGAAAACATGTCCAGCTAACATAATCACACAGATAGTTTTAGTAAAAAAATTTGGTCAAAGTGTTTATCATTATCGTCCTCATCTTGTGTCCATTTTTTATCAATTATTCTTAATGATGATAAGCCATTCATAATGATTATAATGACGTCTTTTTAACGAGGCGATATATATAAATACACTTTAAATAATTTTTTTCTTAAAATAATTTTTAATGACATTTTTCTTAATAAAAGCATTATTCTTCGAAGATTATTTTTGACGAAAATATGTTGAGCTAGAATAATCACTCAGATAGTTTCAGTTAAAAAAGTTGCACGAAGAGTTTATCATTAAGGTCTTCTTTTATGGTGTCTTATAAACTATTCTTAAGGATGATAAACCATTCAGAATTATCTTCATGATGTCTTTTTATCGTGGCGATATTAGGATAAACTTTAAGTATTTTTTTCCTTGAAAATAATTTTTGAAGTGCATTTTGGTTAAAAGAATTATTGTTGTTGAAAATTAATTTTTAAAGAAAATATATCTAACCCAGAATAACGGTGATAACTTCAGTTTCAAAAGTTGCATGAAGAGTTTAAAATTATGGGCATTATTTTGTTATGTCCATTTTTATAAACTATTCTTAAGGATGATAACATACTTAACTATTACTATTCTTAAGGAGGATTCATAACGATTTTAATGATGTCTTTTTATCGAGGCAATATAAATACAAACTGTAATTCTTTTTCTTAAAATCAATTTTTATGGGACAATTCTTTTTGTAAGTTGGTGAAAAATTTTTTATAAGAAAATATATTGAGAAGGCATCATCATGCAGATAGTTTCAGTTAAAAAAAAGTTGCGCGAATAGTTTATCATTATGCGCATCATTTTACTGTATCCAGTCTTACAAACGGTTCTTAATGATGATAAACCATTCTTAATGATTGCATTGATTGTTTTTTATCAAGGCTATGAAGGGATAAACTATAAATACTTTTTTTCTTGAAAATAGTTTTGAAAGACAATTCTTAATAAAAAAAATTATTGATGGTGAAAATTACTTTCAGAAAATACTATAATATTCATTAATCGGAAATATTATGATTATAATTCGGAAAATACTCTACTATTTCGGAAATTGCTATAATAATCTGAAGGGGAAACAGAGTTTCTTCAGATCTAAATTTGGAACTTTTGATTCCACAGATTTCACGAGCACGTATTTTGCATGTATTCGGTGAGTCTTAGTAGAGTCGAGGATCGAATTTCGATCTCTCCGGACCGGAGTGCTTAAATGTGGGAGAACAAAATTATATTAAACTTAACCACAATTCGATATTCGTTTTTTTTTCATCGGCTACTCTTGACAAATAAAATAAAATAACGAAAATAAATTGAAAAATACTTTTTCGTTAAAATTTAGTTTTTTTTCAGAATTATTGAGAACATTATTATAAATAGGTTATTAGTTCTATTTCTGTTAGAAATTAAAACAAATTACAGTTTTTTCAAGAATTTTTTTTCGTAACCTATGCATGAAAAATTTTATTCTTGTAACTTCCTTTTTTCTGTGAGCTCGCGTTGTATATGTGAACGTAAATTTACAAGTATACAATGAATAGTTGTTGTAAAAAAACTCATTAAATTGTTTTGTAAGTAGTAAAAAACACTTTATTGTTAGGATCACTTTACAAATACACTGTATTTATGCTTTGTAAAACGCACGACTATTTTTAATAGATTTTTTTAATATATATATATAAAAGATTTAATTCACTGGAGATAAATAATTGGATACGTTAAACCAGAACAGATTTAATTCAATTTTTACATTTTGCCATTATTTTTACCAGGTGTGAAGCGCGCTTCTGCTAAATACTACCCTTAAGCAAGTGTTTGGCAATAAAGTACTTTTTCACTGTTGCACTAGAAATCGAACAAACTAACCAACAACTGATCCTTTGTAACTTGCACATGGCATATGGAACTTGAAATTATCAAATGAAAATAAGAGAAAAGATACTTTCGCTATGCTTTTAAAGTAAACAAGCTATTATTATTTCTTAAAAGTAAAACGAGAATGTTTTTTAAAAATATTATGCAGGAAATACTTGCAAAGAAATAAAATTATTTTATTAATGAAACAAGAACAATAAATAATATATCATTTTAATGGCTTGTTATACTGGAACAATATTTTGAAGACTTAATTCTATTTTACTTTCATTGTAAGAAAAATGTAAAACATAACCTGTTTCATTTTGGAGACCATCTCGATTAAATCAATCTTGGTTTAAAAAAATGTAAACTTTCATGAAATTTTTTAAGAAGTTACCAAATACACTACAAAAACAATAGGTAATTTAAAAATGTTATCTCCTTTTAAAATAATAATTTCCTACAAACATAAAATAATTGCTATTTTTAAAATTTTAAAGCAATCCTATAAATATATTCGCAACAAATATATTTGCAATTAATCTACAAAAAAACAACAACGTATAAATGAACAGATTTTTCCGACTTATGACACTAGTTTTAAACTCGAAATGATATTTATGCATCTGAATTGTATTATTGTATGAATCAATTGAAGAGCGAATTTTCATTATTTTTACATCAGTTTTAGCAATGATATACGCGAAAGTCTTAGGAAGATCCGTTTCTTTATAATTATAAAGTGTCGCATCCTTATTAAACTCGGTAAATGTAGCTATACCGAAAACAAAAGAGAAATACCAGCGCACAGCTGTTTGGCGCTCTTCTTCAACGCCGATTGCAATTTTCGACAAAAGTCTTATCTTGTATGGAATCACTTTTATGCAATCGAAGTCCTATTCTCTAACCACTGGGCTACCACGGCAAGGGATCTTTGCGGACAAAGCTTTTTTTTATTGAAACGATCCAGAGATAAATTATAAATAATTTTTTATTCTTAAAAATAATTCTGATTAAAAAGTTGTTGTCGATGATAATTATTTTTTGAAGGAAGTATATACAGCTAGCATAATAATACGAACATTTTAGTTAAGAAAGTTCCATGATTAAATTGTTTGTAGGAATAAAACATTATTGGATAGAGAACGTGACGACTTTTTTTGTAAGGGCGATAAACCTGTATTTTCTTAATTGATTACTGAAAACTAATTCTTTTGAAAAAGTTATTTGGTGATAATTATTTTTAAAAAAACCCAGTTAAAATTTTTCAAAGAATTGCTTACGTACGATCTATTTATAAAAACTACAATTTTTGTTCCGTGAAACAATTATAAAAAATTTCTCTTTAAAAAAAAACTTAATATTACTTGTTTAGTATTATGTTTAATGTATTGTATGTCTCCACGCCATGAAATACAATACAATATAATCATGTATGAAATACAGCTCTTAGGTATGATGAGTAACAAATTATTGAACTGATCTCCTTTATTTTATAACCGACGTTGAAAAGACACCCCAGTTCTGAGTTTAGGACTAACAATGTTTAATTCCATTGTATTGCTATGTTTAATTCCATTGTATTTGAATTGTTTTATTCTTATTTTTTATAAATTATTTTATTTCGATGAACACTTCAGATTTATATTATTTATTATATTTTGTACAGAAATATCTATTTATGTTCTAATTAAAAGGAAAATTGATATTTGAATTCGAACTACTATTTAAAATTAGCTCTTTCGCAAACACACCGTTTATTTATAATATATAGATGTCCTGTGTAGACAAGTTTTACTTATATTTTCCCATTTGCAATGAACGTCTAAAAACCATTTTCCAAGATTTTATTCTGCTGAATATTCAGATCTTACTTCTTGTAGTAACTTTACTTTTTCTGTGTTAGATGATGGCTTCAGGATATCATAATAACGTTTTGATATACACCTTATCGCAAGAATTTCCTGACATCGGCTATTTGATATACTACTAGAGGAATCTAATTTTGTCAGAGCTATGAGAAATAAAAAAATAACCAAGCAGATATTCTGAGTAGACATAATTTATTACTGATCTTAACGATGTCTTATCAGAGGTTTTCAATATCTTTTTCCTCTATCACTACAGTGATCCGAAATATATTTTTAAGATTATAGAATTATAACATTTACACAAATAACATTAAATGATATTTCAGAAATAATTTAAAATTAGTCGCAAATACTCCACATTAAAAAAAATAATAGGGTGATCCGCAATGCCCACCTTTTGCATATATTTTTCGAACATAAGTCAAAGTACGATACATTTGGGGTCACAAACTAATATATAAGGTAGAAAAAGGCAAAACATCAGGAAATCAAACACGTTTCCTTATGTTTTTCATCCCACCTCCCTCACTAGTAATGCAACAGATTTTAATAGCGTTGCTGCGTTTAACTTGCTTAAATATTACTTTGTGATCACTGATGAATGATTTATATTAGAAGGTTAGTATTTAGAAATGTATATTAACAGTGAAATTTTAAGAATGCATTACGAAACTTTCCTTTTAAAAACTTGGCTTGAAATTTGGTATTTAGCAACATAAAATAAGAAACAAAAATACAGAAGAATTTAAAAATAATATAAACAAAAACTTTTGTTTTGTACTTCAAAATTAATTTAAAAATTACATTTTAGAAAAAATAATTATTTAAAACTTTTATCCAATTAACTTTGAAAATAATTTTTTATATCATTAATTTTATTACTGTGAATATTTTTAAATTTAAAGTTGAAACTGAATAATAGATCTACAATCGGAGAGAGATTTGTAATTTTCAAAGTTGAATTTACTTAAATCTAGATTTCCAGTTTAAAATAAATTTAATGATTGGTTATTTCCAAAAACTACATAAGTTATAATAAGAACTATTCGTCTTATAAGTGTTTTATAAAAACTAGATATGTGTTTTAATTTTAGAAAACTGCACTTCATATATTTTGAGAGCCTAAAAACCTGTGTTTACATTTGAAATTCGTTTGTATATTTCTGAAATGAGATTATTGTTGTTATTGAATTCTATTTGTAAATAAATGAAACTATACATTTGTTCCAGATAATAGTCCCCATTTTTCAGAAAACTGATTACAGTAAGAAATAAATAACTGAAATTCGTTATCTGTAGGATGCGGTATGTTTGAAAATTTTAAATGCATATATCATGAGATTAAAAAATTAAGTTTTAATTAAAATATTCGATATAAAAATAAGATATTTAATGAAATAACACAATATTTAACGAAAATAATAATTATCTCTACTATTTTCTATAATATTTGCATCTTTCTAGCATTCAATAAAATTTTGATATAAAGTAACAGACTGAGAAAAATTATGGTCAAATCTACCGGAATAAGTTAAAATTTATTGCGTTTCTGACTCTATGGGGACACAAATGTTCGATAATTTATATGGTGTATACTGATTTTGGAGAATACTGTGATGAATATGTTATTTTTTTCCTAATATGTGTTAAAATTGGTAATTATGGTAAAATTTAGTTATTTTATCATACTGCTTTATAGATAGTATAAAAATCATTGATTCGGGTAAATTTACTTTTCTGTTCTGTATTTTTTACTAAAGGAGTGATAATAAAAACTACAATCTTAAAAACTAGATTTTTCGGTAAATCATTGCCATATGAACGGGAAAATTATGAAAAGAAAAAAATTATTGCTTAAATGCAACAAATTCTGATTTTTTTTGACCAATGTCTTTACTTAAATAGAATTGTCACTCCTATAGAATACGGCAATTTTACCAGATATGTTTTACTCCGTGCAATAAGATGAAATATAACAACTAAGCCAGGGTCTGGTTCATTTCATCTACAGACACTTTATCGACAGGCCTTCGTCGACAGGGTCATTTCGTCGACAGAATCATTTCATCGACAAGGTCATTTCATGGACAGGATCATTTCGTCGACAGGGTTACTTCGTCGACATGGTCATTTCGACGAAAGGGTCATTTCGACGATATGAACATTTCGTTGATAGTGTCATGCGTAATTTTAAGACTATTTTAGAGATTTAATCTAAATATTTTTATTATTAATTAGAAAAATACTATAATTTTACTTTTATACTAAAGTTAATTCTTTATTGCTATGTAATGTTCCAATTGCAATAAAGGAGGCTTTTTTTCTTTTAAACAATTCATATCGGCCTTACTTTTAGTTGTACATTCAGTTAAATAGACGAAACTTTTGTGCGTTCTAGTTGTATTTTTCAAGTATTTATTTCGCAGATAAATTGCTTAATTTTATAAGCGCATGCATTTTCATAGATTAGCATCACAAAGGTACTTTCCATAACTACTGAAGATGATTCGCGATGTAGTAAGTGAATGGATTGTGAAAAAACAAGTAAAAACAAGACAATTAATGAATCTAAATTAGAAAAAGCAAATTAGAGAACAATGATGTAATTTTGAAGCTGAAAATTATATTTCAATTTCACTTTTTAAATAAATTAATAGGTAGTAAGGAAACGTTCAATCGAGAACGGTAGAGGTATCAAAATTTACTTTTCTACATCTAAATTGTAATAGATCGACACTTGTAAATAAATCAAAACAGGATAGGTACGGATTATCTTCAGAATATTACCAAGCATGATGTCCGGACCGTTGTCAACAGTTGATATAGTGCGACGTTAGCAATCGGATTACTTTTAATAACAAATCAAATTAATAAAATATGGTATCCTAAGAATTAAAAGCAATAAAAATATATTACAATGAAAATTTAGACACTATTTCAGGAGGGATGCATATGGAAAAAAATTAACTTACCTTGAAAAAATAAATATATAAACATAGGAAATATGTAATTTTTGATAAAACAAGAAGTAATTTTACTAGCTAACTAGCTAAAAGATTTGTGTTTTTCTGACTAAATTCTTTGTAATCACCACCATAGTTATCATTGTAAAAGTTTGTTCCTTTTTTTTCCTTTTTTTTAAAACAAGATTTTAAACTGTATTAACGGTAATTACTCATTGTGGGGGAACATTATACAAGCATAATTTTCTTTGACAGAGAATTTTTGCCGATGGAATGGCCTGTTAACGAAAAGATCTTGTCAATGAAATGACCTATCGACGAAGTGGTTTTGTTATCTCACAGATTCATTCTATAATGTCTTTTTTTCCCTTGCTAATTTCACATTTCATTCACTCTCTACATCAAAAATCATTCACAATAGTTATTGCAATTGTTTTTGCGATGCTAATCTACAATAATGCACAGTAAAAATTAATCTTAGACATAAATGTTTAAATATGACTAAAAACAATTGTGTAAAATACAACTTAAATGCGTACAATACAATTAGAACACCAAATGTTAAAAAAGTTTTCGTTTTTGCAACGTGATTTCGAATACAGGAGTAGGCAATATTCAAATAAAATGCTTCCTTTCTGACAACTTCAACATATTACAAAGATTTTGCACAAGGCTAGGTTTAAAAAAGTTCAACACAAATATATTAAATTGCAAAGCAGTGCAAGTGGCATAACGTCTAATTTAAAAAAAGAAGCATTAAAATGATTTCAAAATTACGCATGACTTTGCCTATGAAATAACATTTTCTACGAATTGTCGACGAAAATAAAAGAACCTGTCAGCGAAACGACCCTGACGACGAAATACCCCTGTCAACGAAATGATCCAGTCAATAAAATGACCCTGTCGACGAAATGACCCTGTCGATGAAATGATCCCGTCGATGAAATGACCTTGTGGATGAAGCGACCCTGTCGACGAAATGACCCTGTCGATGAAATAACCCTGTCGACGAAATGGCCGGTCGACCAAATGACGTAGTCGATGAAATGGTCTGTCGATGAAGTGTTGTCGATGAAACGGACTGTCGATGAAGTGATTGTCGCTGAAATGAATGCGACCCCTAAGTAATGCCGCTTGTATAAATTATAATAACTCATATAATTTAAATTCGAATCATTTTTCAGTTTGATTGTTTTCATTCATTTTCAGGCATGATTTGTTTTAATGATTCTGTTCTTAAGGTTTCAGTATTTTTCTAGAAGGTACTTTTTAAAATAAAACATTTTTTATGCATATTTTAAGCGGCTTAATGTAGCTTGCTAATTTCTTTGTGTCTTTCTAAGCATATTTTGGGAAAACCTAAAATTTATTTAAACCTCCAAATCTTGATTTAGGTATGTAAATTAAGTATATAAAATGCATATAGAAATATATATCCTTAAAGCATTTTTCTTTAAATTATTATTCCAGTTGTGACATTAGCAGCTTGGTGCTGTCCCAACTTGAAATTTTTTCTATTCAATATTTCTATAACTAATATTAGTTATATTTAATAATAATTTTTGTAAATAGAATATTATTTAAGTTACTACATTAGTCAGATGATCATTGTTTGCTGTAAATATTTAAATGTTCTTTAAAATATATACACTGTAGAATCCGTTTTTAACGGAACATGTTACGGAACAAAATATTTATACAACATAGTTTTTACAGTAACAATTATCGTGAAACAACTGAATTACTCTAATTAAATTAATATTACTGTGAAAATTACGATGTAATATTTTACCGTAAAAATGAATTTACTGTAAAATGATCTTAAGGATAATGCACTCAAAGTGCCGGTACTTTTTACTGTAATTTGATCAGGAATTTTTTTATAGAGCATTTAAATAGTTTTTTTAAAATATTCTTATAAAAACACATTCCTTTCTCAAAAATTGTTTTTGATCTCTGATAAATGCTTTATTAACATGCGAATTAGTAATTTCTATTTTTAAATTATCTCAGACTCACATCTGACAGGTATATTTGAACAGCTGTGTCTACACCGATACTCAAACTTTACTTTGAGTGTAAGATTAAAACTCCCAAAAATGATGAAAAAAAGACATATTTATGTGATTGACAGTTCTCAAACAAGTCGATAAAAATGATTCAAAATTGAGTTTCATCCTAAAATAAATAAATCACAATGGGTAGAAATTCGGTAGTTCGTTCCATGTTGAAAAACGTTTCTTAGTTTTTTTTTAATAAAATAAAATTAAAAAAAAACTTCTGTGGGTTTTATGCTGAAAAATGATTCATTGGAATAGAAATATTAAATCCAGTAATCTTTTGAAGTTGAGTTTATGAGAATAAAGTTTTGGCTAGACGTAATTTTCTGTCTGGTCTTTACATTTCTCTGCTTGATGAATCTGCTGTTTTTTATACTTTGTCTAGACTTTTAAAGCATTTCTTTAAAATGATAAAGTTCTATAAAGGTCGTTTGTAAAGATATTATACATGTATTTTGGTTTCTTTTAATTACTTTTTATTATTCATAATGTTTTAAAATTAGGGTTTAGTGTTGTCGATAAGATTACGAATTAAAAAAAGCAACAAAAAATGAAAAGAAAATAAAACATTCGGAATTATTTAAAAAAGAAACAGTAAAACAGTTCTAGAAAACTTTTTTTTAAAAATTGATGAATTATTGAAATTGCAATATTTAAAGAAAAGGATTTTGAAATATGAGGAGTGATATTTGTAATAAAAAAATTACCTAAATTCACACAACCCAGATAATTGTAGAAATTTTACGGTGAAACGGATAGAAAAATTCTAATTTGCATATTAAAGAATTTTTAACATTAGGACTGTTTTGAAATTATTAGGGTTTTGTGTTGTTGACTAGATTGTACATGGAGAGAAAAAAAATTACAGCTAGAAAAAAAATATAAAAAACAGTAGTTTTTAATTTAGAAAAAATATGAATTATTGATATTTAAATACTTAAAGAAAAAAGATTTAAAAAATGTAGAGTGATATTTGTATTAAAAAAATTATACAACTCAGATAATTTCAGAAACTTTACGGTGTACAATTCGAAAAATCCTGATTCGTGTACTAAAGAATTTTTAATTTTAATAATATTTAAAAATTTCGGTTTATTGTTAGGGACTAAATTATAAATGGAGAGAAAAGAAGAAAAAATTACAGAAAAGAAAACAATCAGAATTATTAAAAAAAACAATAAAATAGTTCCTGAATTTTTTATTTGGAGAAAATGATGAATTATTTAAGGAAAAAAGGTTTTAAAAAATGATGAGTGATATTTGTAAGAAAAATAATTAAACAAACCCACACAATACAGATAATAGCAAAAACTTTATGGTGGAACGGATCGAAAAACCTGATTCGAGTACTAAAACGATTCATAACCAGTCGATGACCTAATAAATAAAAGAATGGATCTTCAAAACTCCGGTCTTACAGAAAATTATAGATCTAAGTCGAAATTTTTTGTAAGTCAGGTCGAGAAAAGTCGTACCTGTAATCCACTGTGATGAATCCGAAATATTATCGAAACTGAATTCAAGTACTTGAAAATTTATTCCAGCAACATACTGTTCTTGCTAACATTACAACACAATTTGTTTATAGTCCTCTTGATGTTCGTGCGATGTTAATGCTACGAATAAATTCATTTAGATTTTATTAAAAGTTAAGTTTTTAATAATGCACTTTTCCTTTTTGTCTTTAGTGGATGTATTCAGTAAAAATTTTAATATAGAACGTGCAGCAAATTGGCAGAAAACTAAAAACAAGTTGACAAATTTTGGAGTTAAAATTGCTTTAAATATCAGTTTCCTATTATAAAAAAGAGATCAAACTAATCTGAACAGCAAAAATTTCTATTTAATCAAATCTTGGGTTTCAGTAACTATACTCGCTTTCTTATTAATAATAATAACAGTTATTAACAACAGTAATCAATTAACAAGTAATAAGAATTAATAAAATTGATATCTAAAAATCTTAACAAATGTACGTTTTTCTGTTCGCAATTCGCGATAGCAACGAAGTATAGGGGGCGTTGTTGTGTGAGGCGAGTTCCTGCGATTTCCATATGAACAGTCATTCAGGCTTATTAAACTTAAAGAAGAAAAATGTTTGATATTCCTTCTAATGCAAGCGAAAACAAAATGGTATCTCTTTTCTTTTGAGAAGGAACATCCAAAACACATCGAAAAATATTTGCAAATAAACAGGGAAAAATACGTATCTTCTTATTAAAGTTAAAACCAGAGAAATCGTTTTACTAAATTTAATTATGTAACATAAAAGGCCTATTTAAACTTTACATTCCATAGATTTTAAGAATCATATTGCTTCAAACATTAAAATAAGCAAAAAGTATACATAAGCTTATAATGTAATAAAATTTAATTTTATCAAAAAAGTTTTTTGATAAAAATTTTTATCAAAAAATTTTAATGTTCAATAAAAATCATTATTTAGAAACTAAGAAACGTAAAATAGAGAATGCTTACGAAAAAAAAAATTATTCTAAAATATTTTTAAATTAAAATAAAAAACATTCATGCCTATTTTTATTTATAATCAGACGTAGAAAACAATTCTATAGAAAATTATCATCAAATAAGAAAAAAAATTATTCACAAGCAAAATTTTTTATTATAAAAATCATGAAGCTTACCTGATTTATAAATCTGGAGAACTCCAAAATGATATGTTCTTCATTTGAAAACCTTATTTTCAAATAATATATACATAGATTATCCCTTCATTACTTTAAGATGACATACCACACAATAAAATTTTAAAATTGCAAGATCTCGATATGAATTTCAATATGTAACTTAAAAACAGAATAGCTGAATTCGAGTTGAAATTTATCATTCAAAATTAAAAAAATACTTAACAAGAAAACGATAAAAATTTATTAATAATCAACATGAATGATATTATTTCAAGTTATTCGAAAGATTCTTTATTGTTGTTCTCCGAATTATATAGATTCAGAAATATATACTATTCTTTAACTATTTCAGTTCTGCACGTTCTGAAACCACAGTTATTCATTGGAATAAACTAAGCAATGTTGACTTCGCTTTAATTTGTAATGAATTGAAGACAGAAAAAAATGTATTTTACCGTAATACACACATCTGTAACAGTATGCGATAACGAAATCGGAAGTTATTGGTTGCAAGCTTGTTAATCATAGAAAGGTAAAAATTATTGAGAAATTGTTCTTAAAATGTTAATAAAAATTCCAGATTCACCTGCCAAATTTCTAGTTAGGAAAGTAGTATGAAAGACGACAAAACTGATTTGAGTTCCTGATGAGAGTTACAGGTTCTTTTATTAACTCTTTTTGAACACCTTATTGTCTTTTTCGGCAATCAAACTGTTTCAGATTAAACCATTTTCGCCTAAAAAGTAGTAGTAAGATTCTGACAGTCATTTCCTTGTTTAAGTATTCATTTTTTATTCCAATGCATATAACTTTTTGATTTGATTTTTAATTTTAATTTTAAAATCAGAAATTAAGATCATTCGTTAAACTATGCACGGTATATTTTTTGGTATTTAGAATAACATAAAAAAAACTAGCTTAAATATTTAAGTTTCTTTAAAAATGAAATAAGTTTTTCCATTTAATAAATGCAAACTTTATATGAATAAAAATAACTTTTTAAGCGCTTATATTGGATTGTACTAACAATTAATACATATTAAATAAACCAAGACTTTTGACAGGAGAAGAAATTTTGATAAAGTAACAATTTCTGAAACAGAACTTAAAACGTTTAGAGCCTAGTGTAGTTTTGACTCTGATATGCTGAATTGTATTAATGATTTAGACGAATAAAATATATTCCAGTATTTTTGACAAGAGGTGAAATTTTGATAAAGTAACAATCTCTGAAGCAAAACTTAAAACGTTTAGAACACAGTATAAGACCAGCTTTTATTATGTTTTATAAACTGCTGCGTCAAGCACATCTGCTATAAATTATATCTAAAAAAATGTTAAAAGCATTTTTCTACAAAATTTATATTTAACTAGAGTTTTATTGTGTTATAAAGCTTATAAAAAGGAATATGAAATTATTTATTTTAACTATTTCTGCCCTTCATTCGGGAAAGTATACTGAAGAAAAAAAATATCTTTTGCTGAATACGGTTGGTAATTGTTTACTAAAAGAGAACAGTTCTATCACGATAGAGTTGATCAAACTTTTTAACTTCTTCCATTGGTTACACAGACTGTGTGAAGAGTTTTAAGTATTTAATAAAATATTCATTAACGACAGTATAAAATGCAATTTAATAATCAGGAAATACGAAAAAAATTTGCCATTGATTTTTTGTCTAACACGCTCTTATTTGACATGTATTCTAAATCAGTGGTCCCCAATCAGTCCGCGGATCGGTACCAGTCCGTGCATCTAATTATACCAGGTCACCCTAGGAACATGATATTATTTCCATTTTATTTACTGTGGTGTTCGTGTGGGAGTTTCTATGGACGAGAGATTAGCTGGGAGCTAAGATAAAATTTTATCTGAGATAAACTTAAAACAAAGATCCGTCTCCTAAACTTTCACCTGTATTTTGTTTTAAAGGCACGTTTAAATACAATTAAAATAAAATTATTAAATCAAAACTGTCCAGATCATAAACAATCAACGTCCTCCTCCCCCCTCTCCAAACACTTCCGCCGGCTGCGGAAAAATTATCAAACATTGACCGGTCCGCGGTGATAAAAAGGTTAGGGAGCTTGAAGGGTCTAAATAATAATAATAACATGATACACAAGAGATCAAGACACATGATCAAAGAAAATTTTAACATTTATTACACATTACTAAACTTTATCATTATGTTATGTCTTGTAGTAGCAGGTTTCAAAAATATAGCATTTAACACTAAAAATAAAAAAATCCAAAAATGTTTAATATATTATGATAATGCTGTAGTACTTTTGAGAAATATTGAGAAAAAATGATCAGAAGTTATAAAGTAGTTTCAATTTTTTTATGTTAATATTTATTCCTGAAACTTAAATGCCAACATTTTGTGCTTAGTTGAATTACTAATGCTTTTTCTAAGTGCTAAATTAAAAAGATGATAATAATAAATAAATTAAGTCTTAGTAATAAATTTTTAAACATTTAAATTATTTTTTACGAGTATGATTACAACAGTTGCTAAATATTAATTCTAGTAGGACTTCGATTATCCGAAATGATTGGGAATGATTAAATTTCAGATAATCGAAAGATTTGGAATATAAAAGTAACATTGTTTTTCCTATTATTTTTATTAATATAAATTAAAGCAGCCACGCAACAGTATCGCGTTATGGGTATGGAGGGGTCATGTTGGATCAGGCTCCACAATTTCGTGACCAATGGCAGAACTGTGGAAATATGGTTAGAGCTGCCCTTACTTCGCATTTGCTGGTACCCATTCATCTGATGTTGCGTGGGTATCAAGCCGCCACTGAAGATCAAAACCTAGTCACTAAGTATGGGTGTTCGGTGGCTTAACCATAGAGCCATTGCGGTTCAAAAGCAAAAGTAGCATAGTTAAATGAACTGGTTTGAAACATTTGCATTTTTTCAACCATATTACATACAAATTATGATTAACACTGCATGTTATATCAAAAAATAAAAAATAATACAAAATTAAAGATAAATATTGAGCATGATACAAGGAATTAAGAAAAGCACGAAGTTAAAGATAAACATTTCAAATCATACACATCCAAAGGAAATCATACCCTTATGTTATTCCTATATCTCCTCAGTGTAATTTGACAAAATTTCTCCTTTGAAATTTTTTATAAATATTTCTTGGTATATATGGTTGCTTTCCAAAAATATAACTTCAATATTTTAATATGTAAAAAAACCCACAAAAGACTGACGCGTTGAGGAAAATTATGTATGAACGCAAAGTGCCCACCTGCATGTCATCGCTGTCCTGACATCAAGAATGGTGTAAATTTTACAAGTCTCTTTTCAGGCCTGCAACGTTAGAAGGACACAGTTACGTTAATGTTGCTTTAAGTTCTCGTTTAAATGGAAGAAAATGAAGGATTAAATGCAGGAAAGGAAATTCTCAGCATTGTATCAGGATAAGGGTAGGTAGGATATTTGGTGCAATCGAAAAATCAAAGTTAACGAAATTTTTTTTTACATATTTGGCATTTTTGTATGATATGTTGCAATGTTTTCTAAAAAATAAAATTTTTTAATCAGTTTTCTGTAATTCCATTTTAAAGCGTTGATAGTATTGACAAGGAAAATAAAATGCCTGTCAAGTCGCTTTTAAAGCACTTAGGTTGTTTTTTCAATCTCATGGCAGAATACACTATAAAATCAAAATATAAACCATTATGCTGCTGTATTTTTGTCCAATCACTAACTAGTGTATCACTTCTAGAAATCGCTAATTAATGGGTGGACTTGAGTTCGTGTCATTAGTCTTTTGCTTAAATCATCTAGACTTATATCATCATGTGCTTATATCATATCCTCATTATATTTGTTTATATCATTATACTGTTTATTACATAGCCATCATTGCTGCAATAAAGCCATCATAATATTCACGAAGTTGAAGGGCAAGTTCTTTTCTTGTATCAGTGGAAAAAGTTTTACCAAGTTCCAATGCAAATGAATATTTGGCTTTTCCTTTAAGATATGCATAATCAATAGAAGTACCATCAGAGCCATCTATAAGAGATAAAAATGAGAGAGAAATACGAAAAAAAATATTAATTAACTTTTATTTACAAGTTTATTCAAAGACAGTCATAAATTTAATTCCAATATGCAAGAAAAAATAAGATGAAAATAGTCTAGAAAAGTGTAATTGAGTAAAATGGAGTAAGAAAATAAACAACATTCGGTAACTATTTCGAGGGTTAGTAACTGGTAAAATTGTATCAAAAATACCTTGGGGTAATTATACAGATTACTCTACTTGAGGTTACAGGAATACAACCATAGAGTTGAAATCTAACTTGCGAAAAGAGCTATTTTTATTTGTGAACTTTCGGAACTCCCAAGCTGTTCGTAAATACTGTAGTTTTAAATGCGTTTCGTCGCTAATTTTTTCTAACTTTTTTTATTGCTTTTTTACATAACTTTAAATCACATTTAGTTTCGTTGCACAAAAAATGTAAGATTTCGAGATTTAAAATTACGAATTTGGGTAGAAAAAAGTTTGAATTCGATCATTAGTTTGAGAATCGAATAAATTCAAACTGCTAAATTTATAGTAAAAAATACCATGTCTATCGTTCTTCAGACCACAGGAAAGCAATTGAAGGATTGAAAGTGAGGAGAGCGGCATGAATTAAGAGCACAACTCGATAGAAAGATAATCGATAAATCACTTGGTTGGGCTTGGCGTGTGAACGTTATAGCTATTAGGCTTGGTTTATTATCAATTTTCGGAACAGATTTAATTAGATACCTACAAGCGAAGTCACGCTTATGTGTTGAACATGATTGGCCGTTGAATCGTGACACAAGCAAACACCACTATCAAATTTCTAAATAAATATTAAGATTTATATCTGGCAAGATCTAATTTTTCTTGCTTTGTTTTACAATCATTTTTATCTATAATTTTTTTAAAACAATGGATGGAAATGGAAAACAATGGATAGAATAAAGAAAAAAAGTGAAAGAAAAATCGCGGATGAAGAATTTAAACTATATAACTATCAAAAAAATTTTAATAAGAAAAAAAAGCAAGCGTTAAGCTTGTGAATGGTAATGGTCCTTTTAGCACGCCAGATTTTAACTCTAAGAACGCATTTCTGTGGACTGCAGAGTGTTCAAAACGTATTCTTTTACTGAAAGTTTGCCAGTAAATAAGCCAGTAAATAATTTTCGTATTAATTATAGGATGTTGATTTTTTCTATTTCATGGTTCTCCTTGTACATTTCTCTAAATCTGTCCTTGTCTTAAGTTTACTATTTCTTTTAAAGAGTATAATATCATTATTTTTCAGCAGCAAAGCAAAATGAGATTCTAAGAAAAAAAGTGGAAAAAAAATTGTGTGAAGAAAGCACTTAAAATTGCAATAACTCTGGAAAAAGTTGCAATTTCCAGAAAAAAAATTTGTGTTGAGTTCATAAATAAATATTTTAAGAACATTAAATTTCAACTCTGCAGTTACATTTTCGTGATCTGCAGTGCAACCAATAAGCTGTTTTTATTCTAAACTCAAGTTTTACAGTTAATAATTCGAAAACTAACTATCGAAAGTAAATTTTTCTTATTCTACCTTACTTCTTGAACTCTTTCTTACATTTTTATGAATGTTTAAGTTTCTAAGTTAGCGTAGCAAAAGAAAAAAATATTGATTAGTTGAATCAGGGCTACCGATTTTTTAATGGTGTTTGTGACCTAAATTTTATTATTTGAAAAGTTATTTTAACCCTGAATTGTTTGGGCTCATAAAACTATTCAAAAATTAAAAAAACATTCATTGATTTTAACGGTTTTCATCGAAATGGAATAATCTTCTCAAAATGCAGATTTTTAAAAAAAACTTTAAATAATTGTTTTTATGTATTTGTCTGTTTTAATATCCGGATAATTATTTCCAGTTAGAGAGTGCGTATAGCGCAAAAATAAAGCTTTATCTTGAGTTGAGGCTAATTGTTGCACTTTTTTTTTGTTTTCCTTGACTTAATGGCTTAGTAAACCATATTTTAAAGAAGAAAGTGATTAATAAGAAACTGCTAAAGTTGAGGTAAAATTAATTCTAAATAAAGCTAAGAAAATCAATGAATTACTTACAAAGTATTTTACTTACACAGTATAATACTTACAGGTCCTATTTTCATTGAAGTATTTCTTAATTTTTTTACTCCCTCAACTCCGGCAAGTGCTACTCGCAGCTGGAAAAAAATATCACTTTAATCATTTTACGGATTATGTTTAATGACATTTAAAAGTTAAGAAAAATGCTGATAATGTATTTATATGGGGAGTCCAAAGACTCCATTCACAAATTTAGAGAAAAATAAGAACTAGATATCACAATTACATTGCAAAGAAATGGCTGTGCATAGTACCGTACGTAAGTTTTTAATAGAGACTGTTGCTTAAAATGGTCGGCCCGTCCCATAAAGGAGTAAAGCAATGGTAACTAATTTACCTTTAAGGCATTAGCTTTTATTTAAAAGTATTATATCTTGAAGCTTTTGAACTAAAGATACAGGATGTTCCGTAATAAATTCCCTTAACATATATTTTTGAAATCGTTGCCAAAAAATAAAAAGTTTGTACATTAAGAGTTGCAGATTAGTGTTAAAGCAAGAAAAGTTGCCAACTATGATGGAACTGAATGCGCTAAAATTGTCCATGGACGTAGAAAGGAGTTAAAAGGTCAATATCAGCAGCACTTTCAAGAGTCGTCTGGCAATTAAACAAGTTTAAATATCTTTAATCCCACCTTGGCGATTCGTCATATTTCATTAGCTTTTTTTATATAATTCTATTATTCTTCTTGCTTATCCCCCACAACAACAATGAGGCTGAAGCACTGTAAAAATTGAAGGTGTCATCGTGTTAAAAAAGTAGCTTGAGTATACATCTTCACACGCGTACGTGTGTATTTGTGAAAAAGTGTATAATTTAGTCAGAATTCATAAGGAAAGTGTATAATTCAGTTATTTCTAACTAATGATAGTTTCAAAGTTATTTTATAAATTAAATCATAAATAACTGAAGTCTCTAGAAAAAATACATTTGAGGATTATTAGTTGATAAATAATAAGGAAAAGCAGTTGATACAATTTATTATTAACCATATCAATAAATACGTCTAAAATCAACGGAATGAAACGTACACACACCTACGGGACTGCAAAGTAGCTATAAGTGGTTCAAAACTGCATAAAAGCATCTAAAACCGATTCAAAGAACTTTCGAGTGCAGTATTTTATACTTGAAAGATCGAGTAATCCTTATTCTACACAATGTCTAGTTAAGTCGTAAAAATCAATAATTTTATATACTATAACTGACTTGTTATTTCATGAAATACCATAATAAGTTATTTCATACCGTAATAATACAGTAATAAGTTCCGTACCATAATAAGTTATTTCATGAAATACCGAATTATTCTATGAAATAACGGATTTTGCATTTTAGCGCAAACATATACATAAGCAGTTCTAAGTAGGTACAAAATTTTAATGCATGTATTCAAAAGGCTGTAAATTTGAGGCTCAAAGGCAAAAAAGTTTAAAAGGAAACGTCAGGCTTCTTTAAGAAGGAGAAGAGTCTTTAGCTATGTACTTTCCAGATGAAGTTTGTGCCTTATTTATCTCGTTGAGGGAATCGAAAAGTAGATCGCTAAGAAAGGAGTGCAAAATATTTCTGAACTCAACGAGGGTCGAAGCAGAAAAGAAAAATTAAAATACATAAATGTGAACATTAGGACAGTGGATACTCTGTTAGTTCAAGAAATGTAAATGGAGCAATCACCTCATAATAAAATCACGTTCACTCTTAAAGTTTTGAATTTTCTTGAAAAAACAGGAGATGCTACAATTTAACCATTCAACAAAATTTTTGATTTAATGCTGGCACAGGGAGATAAGTATATATGAGTCGAATTATTTTCTAATCAGATATTCATTTTACGGAAGATGCGGAAATCCATTATTATAATTCCCAAAACAGTTTTCGACACGTGCGGAGTAAAATTTAAAGTGGAATTATCGTAAATTGAGTTAAACAAAAATGCTCTTATGCCGTAAATTAGAAATATTGGGATTTTAAAAACTATATGGAAATCCGTAGTAGTAACTTTCGGAAAAGCAAGCACACTTTTTAGATCGACCATGAATCACGAATCGGATTCATCAAAAGGCGAGTACTTTAAGGCGAGATTCGGCAGTCGCATGTTTTTTTATTGTATTAAAAATATTGGGATTCTTTAAAAAATGATATTACATTATATTATATTATATTATATTATATTATATTATATTATATTATATTATATTATCTAGCCATGAGAAGATGGTCATCTTGTCATTGTTAAGTAATATCTCCATTGATCGAAGTTACACGTCTAAAACATTGCAATAAATTCAACATCTTATTAAAAATAAAAAGCGGCAAGTGTTCCACACTTGATGATAAAGTAAATGCATTGTAAATTTAAAAATATTTCAGACTTATTATTTGTAGCAAAAACTGGGTGTAAATGTTGCAAAGAGCATAACATCACCTACAAGGTCATTGTAATCCTTTGGATAATCCTTTTTGTATGAAAACGGTGTCATCCACAAATTACCGAATGAATGAATGCTAAAGTAAGCGAGAAGATTTTTATGATGTTTGAGAAGGACTCTTCTAATGGCTTGATTTTCCTTTTCAGAAAAAGGCTCTGGTCCGCAATAAGTTAACGAACATGGATTTCTTTTTCCAGACTCTAAAATAAATTCCAAGTTTTATGAAACATTTAAATTTCAAACGAAACAGGTGATTATAATTTTTTACTTTTAAAAAATTTGAGCATAAATCTTTACTAAAAATCAATTCACTGGTCAATGTCAGTAATAAGACACTAAATTCGTTTCTTCAAAATGAATTTAGTGTTGAAATTATTATTTTTTATTTGTTCTTCTAATTAATTAATTCATAGATAAAAGAATGTTTTTATATATTGATACAAACTTTTTAAATATTGATAAGACAATTCATGAATGATCAATTCTGTCGTTTAAAAAAACACTAAAATCGTTTTTGCAAGATGATTTTAGTGTTAAGATTATTATAATTTTTATTTTTTTTAAATATTTATATATTGATTTTTTATCAATGTACTCTTAGACTTTTAAAAATACTTTACTTTTCCTGCTCTAATTATTTACAAAGTTACAGCAGTTTTTGTCCGAGCTGGATATACAAGTGATTTCATGTCTTTAAATGTGTTTTTATCCCAAAATCACATATTTTTTTCACATTTTACACCACGTTAAGCACGGTATACCATGTTGTTTTTCAAATAAATATCTAAAATGTTTCATAAGTGTTTATGAGTATAGCACACATGTTTTGAACTACAGACTAAGAGAAAAGAGTAGAATTTCATTTTTTATGCATGTTTTTTTTTTTTTTTTTTTTTTTTTTTTTTTTTTTTTTTTTTTTTTTTTGCAAAGAAAGTGAGGAAAATTTTATAACTTTTCTTATTTACCTATATTAGTCCTGAACTCAGCAGTATATACAATTGCTTTTAAAATAATTGTTCCGAACATAATTTGATAGGCTTCTTAATTAAATCCTCAAAAGTTTTATTTGTTTTAGGCAATAGAAATTTTTTTTACAATGTTTAGAGCAGGTATGAGCAAACTTTTTTGGTCGAGGGCAAACCATCGAGAAAAAAAAGTTTGGTGGGCCGCGTAAAAACTTCTAAAATGAAAAAACGATATAGAAGTTTAAATTTAAATATTTAATGAGATGAATGAAATTGCAATTTCCTTTTTAAATCTTCATCTTGACTGAGGTTCGAAGTGAGATGTGCTTATTCTAAGGAACAAGGCTAAATGCTTGTCTATTAGTCTACTTCTGAAATGATTTTTTCTAAGGTTCATTGCTGAAAACACTTGTTCACATAAGTAAGATGAAGCAAATATAGCACTGATTTTCTGGGCATGAGATATTAAATTGTGGAAACTAGCATTTGGTAATGATTTGCAAAACTCAAACTTTGGCATGTTTAGAAACAACAACTATTCCCATCAATTCCACCAATAGAGAAAGTAAAAACGTCATCAGTACTTTGTTAAAAAAGAAAGAACAAGAATAGCTTTAAACAAAGTAGGTAAATTAATGGATGTATAATGTATCTTGTTTATATTCGCCACGGATCGGCAAGTTAAAATTATATCCGCGGGCCGGATAAAACCTTCCGACGGGCCACAGTAGAGCCCCGGGCCGTAGTTTGCCCATCTCTGGTTTAGAGTATATGCAAAAAAATGCCTTATTTATACCTAAAAATGGCCATATAAAAGCAAAATAATAATAAAGATGATTTTTTTTGCACATAATAAAGAAATAAACTAGTTTTGAAAATTATGTGTTAATATTTGAAAAAAAAGCTGTCATAACTAGTCGGATACCTTAAAGCAGGGGTTATAATTTCTCAATACTTTATTGATTCTGGCATTTCTGTTCTCTTTGGAGAGTTCTTAATATGTGGTATATAATATACAAATGAGGTACAGATATGGTACAAAAGTGGTAAATGTGGTATAAATATGGTAGTCTATAATGGATTTTTGGAAATCATTCCATACTTCAAATATAAAATCGAATAATTTTTATAATTATTTTTCTAGTACAAATGGTTGTAAATCTATTTTAATTTAATTTCTACATCTTGCACCCTGATGTTCCGGTTGTTCCTCTCTGAAATCTGTTTAATTTGTTTTTTTTCTTTCTTATTATCATGTTGAAGCGTGTTCCTCTTCTCTACTGGTTAAACCATTTTGCATGCGTTTGTCTCGTTACTTTTCTACTGTCATTTCCAGTTTAGACACTGAGGAAGGTTGTTGTTTATAGAATCGAAACTACAGTATGTTCATTTCCGAATCTTTATTTGTGCTTTATTTGCGTTATTTTGCTTTATTCAAACGTACCACAAATAGGGCCATGATATTTTGGTCCCTTTGCCGCTTAGGTCTCTTCTCGATCAATCCCGTTTCGTCGATTTAGTTCGATTCGTCGAATTCGATATAAACATGCCAAACCATTTCTTACTTTTTTGTTACAGTTGTTATATTTCAATGGCCCTAAATATGAGTTTTCTAGTTCATTAAAGTATTTATTTATTATTTCCAGCGACAGAAAACCAATAAACTTGAATGGTTATTAAGTATTTGAAAATATTAATTGTGAAATTAAACGTCCACATTATTAAGAATATTTATGAGGGATTGCTGACAATTTTCAGATGAACTTTTTTTTCGAAAAACTTTTTTAAGTCTCAGTGATTATGACTATGACTTTCTTCACATTGGATTCCAATTAACTGCGCAATTATTTATATTATTATGTAATAATTTATTATGATTGTTAGGTTCTGTGAACAAATAAATAATCGCTGTGTTAGCTACTTCTACTTCATGCAATATGGAAATTCCTTTCAAATAATTCCTACTTCGAAAAAAAAGATATGCTTCAAAAGAAGCTTAATATTAGCAGCCAAAAAATAATGAAACAGAAATAAGAATCATAACAAGGAATGTTATTCATATTTGGTAATTTATTTTTTAATTTCGAAATCCAAAAGCGAAAAACAGATATGGGAAGGGAAGGAATATTAACAGGAATGAAGTGGAATACGGTGGGACCGAAACGTCCTGCTTCGCTCAAAATATACCTTACCCTCATTTCAACCAGATTTCTATTTAAAAGTCTTTATATAACAATATTGTGATGATACTATCACAATACACCCAAATTTTAACATTTTAACTTTCGTCTAAATAATGTTACTTTTGTAACGGTGCCTTGCGCCTAGTTTGTTTTAACTGCGACCGTGAGCTTAGCTAAGCCGGTTGATCGGATGGACGCAATCATTCGATTTGTGTTGGTGCTCTGAGTAGGTGGGCGAGAACATTCAAGATTTGATTTCCTTCTCTGCATGCTCAAGAGATAAGTTTATTCTCTATGTCTATATTATTATTATTCTGGTTTTACTGAAATTGCGCATTCGGTCATTCGAATAGGTTTTACATTTTTGTACAATGATTTTTCGAAAAACTGACAGTTGAGCATGCAGAGAAGGAGACACGTGCTCTTCAAGGCTATAAAACAAAATTATGGATCAGTTCCAGTGTTTTTATTTTCTGAGGTATAGTGCCTTTTATTTTTTGATGTTGATTTGAAATAAAAGACAAGTGATCTTGAAGATATTAGTGTCATCCTTTTGATTTTGATTGACTAGTGAACTTGGGTTAGCCCCACTATACACCACGTGCCTGAGGCAGCACCCCATCACAAATATTACTTTTTTTTAATTCAAAAATGTTAATATGAGCTGTTAGAAGACCCACCTTGTGATTATATGAAACTAAATAAAACGGAGCAAGTATTAATTAATAATAATAATCATAATTAGAATTTAGAAACAGGAGTTACATACTACAAAAATCTGTATCAAAATTTCTATTGATATCTACTCCTACACATATTTTTCCTTCAAATTCTTGCATTGGTCGTCGATTTTTCCTCCACATTCTATCCTAAAAATACGACATATGTGAATTAAACTTATTTGCCCTAATAAAGTAAAATTAAACTTATATATACTTACTAAAATATGAAAATTAACTCATGAAGGAATTTTGAAATGAGACATGTACGCTTGCAATAATAAACTCTCACTATTGATGATTCAACAATCATTGAGTTAATTTTGAGAATCATTACTTCACACAATCACGTGATACGTGACGAAACGCAAACTCTCAAATACATTATGAAAATGTTATTCCCCTTCCTCATCGTAGTGCTAATTGGGAGATCGTTAACTAGAATTACTGAAGTAGGATGGAGGCTAGACAATCGAAAATAAAGTGACGAAAGAAGCCAACCGGCTGTATGGCGGTCAAGGAAGTGGTCTCGTACAGGAAGATCCCGGATGTGAATCTCACTTCGGGCACGGGTGCAATTTATCTCTTTGCTCTGTCTCTCTTGTGTGGTTAAGGCGATATTGATGCAGCTACATGGTGGCCATGATAAAGTGATTATTAGAACATTAATGAATAACAGTTTTTTTTAAACCAAAATAGAATGACGAAATATTCTTTAATTTTGACAAAATTCTTTTTCTTGAAGAAGTGACAATAGTTATTTCATCACTTTGACGAAAAATTCGCTCGGGGCGGAAATAGTTTCGTCAAAACAAAAACGAAGAATGTTTCATAAAATTTCAGTAATATTTTTTTCAGTGTACATAAGTGTGTAATGTACCGAGGTTTGATCCCCAGTGGCAGCTTAAAATCCACCCAGCTTCAAATCGATGAGTACCAGTTTGTCTGGAAAATTAAAAAGGTTGGTGCGCAATATTTACCATATTGCCATTATCATGACCGTTGGTCAGGAAATTCTGAAGCCTTAGCCACCATGATCCTTTACTCCACAACGAGCTGTTTTCTCAGGTTTTAGTTTTTTGTCCTTCTCCCCATGCACCATAGACCTTAGTTGTAACAAACGTTAATGGAAAAAATTCGAAAATTTGTTACATTATATTTTATTATCAAGAATATTTCACTGACCGCGTTTTTTTCTCTTTCATAAAGTAAACTCATTTAAAAAGAGCGTCCTTTTCTTGCGACGTTTTTTTCCCCAACACTGTCAGAAACTTCTCTGTAAAAATGGTTAAATGGAAATTTATTTAATCGCTATTTTGCCATATTTAACCAAAACAATCAAATAACCATAAAAAGATGATATTCAAACTATTAAATCGGTGAAGAAAAATTTGTGGATTGTTTTTATTGAATTCGGTTTGAAAACCAGAATTCTGTCCTCTTCAACTAAGCCAACCTTATGAAGCGATTTTGTTCCGTGCATTTGGTTACAGATTGTAGCTAACAGATCAATCTCATGACCGGCTGAACTGGGGTTTGAATCCCAGCGTTGACAAAGCATTCTTTCTCACGTTCCTCCAATACAAGAAGGGATTATAGGGTCCTGAATTCTTCAATTGGCGACCCTAGACAATTAGAATACGACTATTGTTCACGCATAAATGGCGCAGCGCCAAAAGAGCTCTAATGGCAGTCTAAGCTTTATTGTCATGGTTTAGAAACTATGCTAGTTGTAAATGGTTACAATACGGTATAGTTTTCTGTTCACGGGTTTTAAGCTGTACCAGTTGTAAACGGTTTCAGAACCGTAAAGGTAAATAAATGTTTTCAATCATAAACTTTATGGTCAACCTGATTGATAGACTGCTGCTGGTTGTTTTGATGTAACTTCAGAATGTAAATTATGACAATGAAGAAAAGAAAAAAGTCGTAGCACAAGTGTTTTATTACTAAGAATTATTTTTTGAAGACACAAATTATTTTCGTTATTTCCACCTACTGAAATGTAGGAATTATACTAAGAATTCTATTCTGATTTTGAACCAAAATCGAGCGTATATATATTTACTGCCACTTTTTTTCATAAAGTCATTAGTAGTCGAGTATTAATGGGTTATGCTCTACAATCACATGTGTTTTTTTGATTATTTTGATAACACAATGTATATTTGCAGCCACTTTTTTCATATAGGCATTTGTAGTCAAGTATTAAAGGGCTATTTCCGACTACCAAATGTTTTTTAAGATTATTTCGATAACATAAGTAAAAAATAATTCTATTGAATGTTTTGCTTCAAAATTAACGTTCAAGACACCCAAGAAAAATTTACAGAATATTTTCTGTACAACAAAATGTTTTAATATCACTTTTCTGCTTCCACTAAAAAAATAAATAAAAAACTATGTAATAAAGTACACTTTAGCATTTATACTAAATGTTCCTATTTTTATAAAGAAAATAAAAAAAAGATGATCAATATTGTAATAACTTAAATGATATATTCATATATTCGTTTCGGAATATTCTAAATATTAACCAGAAAAAAAAGCACGATGGGTTGTATTGCATACAAAACATATTCACTCTAAAGCTCTTATTTACTCACTGATAAAAGAAGTATAGTGGAAAATACCAGAATATGTTACAATTTACCGTATTTTTGTAAATCTGTATTTTTGGAACACCAAAAAGCTCGGTAATTTTTTACCGAAGTACTTTGGCAAGAAAAACAATAAAATATATTTTTTCATATTGTGAGATAATATTTACTAAACGTTGTAAATTATTGGAAAATTTAATCATAATACTTTAATGCATAGTATAAAAATCATTTATTCAGTTAAATTTACTTCAGAGATTTTTTTAGCTGAATGCTTGGAAATAAGAACTATAGTTTTAGAAACAAGGAATTTCTGGTAAATCGTTACCATATGAAAGAAAATATTTCAACATTAATGCTTTAAATACCCTATATTTTAGTTTTATTAATCATAATTATGGCTTTTTATATCAGAAATGTCATTAGCATACACTAAGGTAATTTTAGCAGAGTTTATTTTTCCTTCATGCATGGTCGAAAAATGCTAAAACTAAATTTTTTTCATCTTACTTGTTGTATAGCTAATAAATAACAAAATGTTGTGGTTTGTGGAATTTTAATATTTCTTTTTCCAGCATGAAGTACTTACATGAGTGAAAGAATATACGTATCCATCTGGATTTACAACCGGCAAGAAAATCAAGTGATATTTTTCTAGCAGCTGGCTTTGAATTGTTCTATTACTTCCTCCATAAATCATCTGAAATTGCACGAAATAAAAAGAAATTAGAATTCCTTCATACAAAATTATAACCGTAAAAGATTTTTGATAGAAACTCAGAAATTTAGCATAAATAACAATACCATTTTCATTACATATATGCATGTCTCGATAGGCGTCCATTCTCTAGCATGTACACCGCATTCGAATACAATCACTTTTTTCTTCAATTCAGATTCTTTAGTTACCTAAAAAAATATGTGAGAGTAAGGAACTTGGAATTTGTTAAAATAAGAATTTGTTAAAATAATAATTTTAAAAAAAACTAAACTCTTACATGAACAGCAATAATTTTTCTGTCCTCATAAGTTCTACCAATGATATTCATTTTTGCCAATGATTTGTATTTGTCGGTTACTGTTCTTAGATATTCCACAATCTAGAAAATAATGAAATAATTATTTGATTGGCATTTTATGAGCATTTTTGTTCCACTATTCCCCATTTTATATACTTCAGTAATGCATTATTTTTCTCTTTTGCTTCATGTTAATTTGGAAAAGTTGGAGAAAAAGTCTCATTTTTCACTCTTTTTGTACTTTTCTTCTTTACCATTATACTTGATAACATTATAAGTGACTCTAGTGGATTATACGTTTAAGTTAAAGTTATAGTTTATAGTTAAAATAACCACGGGGCACGGAGATAAAAAACTATTGCTTCGCCTTAATCTCGCAAGCAAAGTACTAGTATTAGTACTTCATTTACGTTCTATTAAACCTGCTCAGTGGGCTACGGTTTGGAAAACATTCTTGAGGATGATCTGAAATCGTATTATCACAATTTTGAGCCTCTACAGAGGAAATGGATCCCAATCTTAGGTAAAACAGTTTAACGAAGAAAAAAAAATCGCACAAATAAGCAAAATAAGAGTAGAGAAAATACTGGTTTTATTTCTTAACTTAATTCAGCTTTTTTTGTTTTAGGTAATTTCGTAAAAATGTTAGAAAAACACAAAAGATAAATGCAATAGAGAAATGTTTGTAGAGTACTCATAAATAAATGACTGACGGAATTAAATAAATAACTCCTTGAAACTTAAGTGCTAAGATATTATATGATTAAAAACTTTATTCGTTTGAAAAAATCACAAAGTGAAAAGAATAATTGACATGTTTCAAATGTTAAAAAAAATAGGCATAAATGTGACTTGCCAGACGTGAATGTGAGGAAACAAAAGTGATTTGAAATCAAAACGTAAAATAAAATAAAAGTAAAAGAAAACCTAAATAGAAAAAAATCACAGTAACCGCAAAAGAAACAAAGATAAGCAAACAGAGCAAGAAAAATCAAAGTGGCGCAGAGGAGTGGCCTGTTAACAAAATTAAATTCAAGTTTTTTAGCTATCCTATTGTTTTGATAATCGCCGAGGAATTTACTACATTCTTCGTCAGTGCAATCTCTGCTACAACAGACACACTGAACGCATTTTTAAATGTAGACTTACGGAAAACGATACGTCCGTTATCAAGAATGTGGGAAATCATGAACTGCGGCACATTATTGGAATCTTGGGCATGAATTCAATTTCGACAGTGCCATAATTATTCCCCCTCCCAGTCACATCAGTTCGTCTTGATGCCTTGGAATCTTGTTTTATTCATATAAATGCTGATTTCCTTGATAATGACTGTAGCTCCTCGCCACCTCTCCATAGCGAATGGATATGCGTTTTACCCGGATTTGCCAATTCCAGCAATTGTAGCTTTTCTAGTTCTATTTTTCTCTCTCTTAGATGCTTCGGTTTTTTTTCCAATTTTGTTTTCTAATCTATGTATTTTCCATTTGCAACTTAACGTTTTTATTTCAAATCATTTTCGTTTCTTCGCAATCTCGCCTGACAAGTCCTGAAAATAGGCACCGATTTTTTGAGCCCCTGAAACATGTCGACCATTTTTTGAAATTTGTAATTTTTTGAAATTAATAAAAAACCCTGTAACAAATAATACCGTAGAGTAACTGTTGTGTTTTAGAAAGTCGTATCCAAATTCATCGTATTCACTTCCTTCGCTCTTCCTTTCTTCTCGTACGAGACTGAAATTAGACAAAACTTATTGTTAATAGTTTTAGCAGATAAACCCTTGAAGATTGAAAGACATACAGTGCGCAAAATAAAAAAAAATTGATCACCCTTAATAACTTTTGATCTAATGATCAGATTTTTACGTTCCAGCACTCAATTTTAATGGCTCATTAGGGTGACTTCAAATATGCTAATTAATTTATTCTGAAGTTATTTTAAGTTACGAAATGGACACAAAAACGTTCTTCTTCTGAATAAACATTATATTTGTTCGATTGATTCGGATTTCTGACCCCCAAAATTTAGGGGGGTAGTCGCAATCTGGGAAATATAGTATCGATAATTTGGATTGGAGAGCGATCCATAGTTTGGACCCCTTAATGGTAATTTTACTTTGTGCGCATTTCGCAATATCTTATGAATTTTTCACGCCAATTTAAAAAATTTTGCACACAATTACAAGATTACTTCATCCAAAGATAATACATAACAAAATACAACTTTTAGTAAATATTTATAATTTTTTATTATTTTATTTTAAAATTGTTTATTTTTAAAACGTTTTAACTTTCAGGTATAAATTTTTTTACACCATTNGAACCCGACACTCGAAATTTTTGCTCTGTTACAATCGTACCCTGTTACAATTGATCCCACTCTCCCCTATCGATAATTTGGATTGGAGAGCGATCCAAAGTTTGGACCCTTTAATGGTAATTTTACTTTGTGCGCATTTCGCAATATCTCGTGAATTTTTTGCGCCAATTTCCAAACTTTTGCACACAATCACAAAATTCCTTCATTCAAAGATAATTCATAACAAAATACAACTTTTAGTAAATATTTATTATTTTTTATAATTTTATTTTGAAATTGTTTATTTTTAAAACGTTTTAACTTTCAGGTATAAATTTTTTTACACCATTTTAAAGAATGCAAACTTACATGACAATTTTGTCATGCAAATTTACATTCTTGAAAGTGGTGAAAAAAATTGTATCAAAACTTTTTTTTTACTACTCTTTTAAATAAAATAATGAAAATATAAGAGTATTTATTAAAAGCTAACTTTTTCATGGAATTATGTTTGGATAAACAAATTTTATAATAGTGTAGAAAATTTTTTTCGATTCGCTTAAAGCGTTCTTGAAATATGACGGGTCTGTAATATTGAAATCTTACTATTACATTTTTAAATCCTCTCCGACTAGCTAAAATGCTCCATGCCGAAAGACAATACAAGCTTAAATCATTTCATGATGAATGCAAGCAGCATTTTTGCCAATTTATCGCATAATTGAGTATCTAGAATACTTTAAGTCCAACTAGAGCTCTGATATGGATGGCTATGCAAGTTCACATCGTTTCACGACTGTTCCTTAAAGATTTTATAGCGATATTATTGTCAAAAGCAATTTATCACCATTTAAATCTATGACCTCTTTAAAATTAGCTAGAACTCTACAAATTTTAATTCAATTTTATATCGGATAACATTACAGGATTAAATAATTTTCTAATCGTTAAAAACAGAATTCATCGTCATTTTAAGAAAATATTGATTTAATCGTCAATCGAAATTCCGAACATTTAATTCTAGCTAGAGTACTTAAAATACAAATGCAAGAGCTTTGCTTTAGATGACTATACAAGTTCTCATTTTTTGAGAATTATATACAGAATTTATCACAATACTTTCTTCGATAGGAATACATTGTCTCACTAAGACTATGACCACTTTAAAATTAGCTAAAACTCAACAATTTTAGTCGAAACTCAGTGTTGGAATGATCCTACAAATTTAAATTGTTTTTCTTATTGCTAAAAACAGAATTTATCGCCATACTATTGCGAATTAAAATTTATCGCGTGTTGAAATTGCCCCTAATTTCACTATTTAAATTATAACTGCAGCCTGAATTAAAATTATAACTGTGCTCCTTTCTGCTCGACGAAAATGTGAGATTCAACGATTTATTTACATAAGCAAGCCTGATTTATCATCATATTATCGCCAAAAGGAAATTAAAATCCATAAAAATTTCGACTATTTTTCGACTATTCAAAATTATAAAATTTCACCTCGAGTTCTGCGTCTGTTGGCAATAAAAATTACAATGGTTTCCGTACTAAAAAGAATTTATAGCTAAATGGAATTTATTGTCAATCACCATTTCAAGAGTTTCCTGAGTAGTGAGCCCAATTTTTAATTGCTGCTATGTTCATAGTGACGTACAAATTACATTTGTTTCTAATTGCTACAAGAATAATTTATGTAACCAAAATTTTGACGACTTTCTGACTAGCTACTTTGCTTACATTTTAACTAGAAATCTGGGCCTGATGCCAATACTAATTAGAGTTTTGACGCAACTTGTTTATAAGTACATAAATAAATTGTATGTGCATGCGTATATTTTAAGTACACATACATGCATTGATTATAAATACAATGTATCTAAATGTGTTTGTACAATGAACGTACATACTTATATTTCGTTTACCTGCATTTGCATATACATTCTATGTTCGTGGAATGTATTATGCGTGCAGACATATATTTTATTTGCTTACGTAAACATCTTGTTGCAAATATTAACATACATACAAAATTTGCATTGTACACTGCGCAAAATAAAAGACGAATCACCATGAATAACCTTTGATGTAATGATCGGATCTTCACGTTTTAGGACTAATTCAATGATTTTAGTTTGTTGACCTCAAATATGCTAATTAAGTAGCTCAGTTATCAGGCAAAAAACGTATTTTCTCTGAATAAACATATCTTTGTTTCAACAGAATCGGATTTCTGACCACTAAGGATAGGGGTGGCGCAATCTGGGAAATGTGATCCCCATAGATTGTTCAGGAAAGCAATTCAAAGTTTTGACTCTTCATTGGTAATCTTACTTTTTGCATATTTCGCCATATCTCGGAAACTTTTTTTAAGCGAATTAAAAATTTTGCACACAATTATAAAATTCACTTATCCAAAGGTAATTAATTCCGTGCAGAAAATAACTATTAGTAAATATTTATTATTATTTTTTTACTATTTTTAATAATGGCAAAAAAATGATGAATTTTTATGAACACAAATTTTTGATTTATTTTAAAGTGTATTATTTTACATGGCAATATATCAATTTTAAGCGAAATCGTTTCAATAGTTGCTGAGAAATCGAATTTTAAGGAAGTAGCATGTGTACAGATGATATTTTAAGTAATGAAATCAGACCGAGGACTGTTTTCTCTATGTATAAACATAAATTTTTCCAACAGATTATGATAGACTCCTAGAACATAGGGATTGGAAGCAGGCATTGTGGAAAATATTGTTCGAATGGGTGTTAATCAGGAGAGTGGTCGAAAGTTTGGACCCCTTAAAGTTAATTTTATTATTTGAGTACTTAGTCATAGCTCGAAAACATTTTAAACAAACTTAAGCACTTTTGCACTCAATTATAAAATTCATTTATCCTACGATAATTCCATGCAAAAATTATTCTTAATAATTATTTTTAATTATTTTACTTATTAATGATCACTTTTTTTTATTATAACGCAAAAAATTTTACAACATTTTAAATAATACTACTTTCTATGACAAAATACAAAATTTGAAGAAAATTGGTCCAACGTTCTTGAGAAATCAAATTTTAAATATCTGACTTTTTTAAAATTCAATTTCTTGAGAACCTTTCGAACGATTTCTTTCAAATTTTGTATTTTGCTGTACAATTTTGTATTTTGCATTATATAAAACGGTGTTAAAATTTGTATACCTTAGAGTTCAAATGCTTTTCACCTACTATTACATAAAATAATAAAAAATATTAAATGATCATTGATTGATCATTAAATGATGATTGAATATTTGGCGTGGAATTATTTTTGGAAAAACGAATTTTACAATTGCGTGGAAATTTTTTTTAAATTCATTTAAATAGTTCTGTAGATATGGCAAAATATACAAAAAATAAAAGCAACATTATGGGCTCCAAACTTTTGATCTCCTTCTTTACCTAACTATTGGGAACCTATTTACCAGATTATGACAGCCCTCTATGTTTTGGGGCCTCAGAAATTATAATCCACCGAAAAAATATATGTTTATTCAGAGAAAGTACGTTTCTGTGTCTGATTTCGTAACTTAAAATATCGTTAGCACCAACTGATTTAAATATTTGATTTAACTCCCATCGACCCATTTAGATTGAGTTCTGGTACATAAATATCCGGTCATCAGATCAAAAGTTATAAAAAAAGTTTTGTTTATTTCTTCTTTACATAGCTCCATAATTCTGTCTACAATCTGTAGTAACAATAATCTTTTTTTAAAGTGAACTCCAAAATAGTTCTATAAAATAAGAAAAAGAAGTAAATATATAAAAAATATTTTGCCTTTTTATTGTTATTTCAATATTATATGAATATTTACTTACAACGACAAGCTCAATAAAACGACGTTTTCATTTCTTATTATGAATTATCGTTGTAACGGATTTTTACTGCATTAAAATTAGTACTTACCCTATATTGAAGTCATCACTTGAGTTTGAAAAATTATTTGCGTTAACTTCGATTAGTAAAATTAAAAATCCACACACGATGATTATCAGTATGGAATTCATTTTGCGATGATGTTTTCCATTATTAAAATTAAATCAGTTAAAAAAATTTTTTGTTTAAAGTCGAGCTGTCAGTGTTAAAAACAATAATAATCTCATTCAGAAAAAATATCCGAAGCATCAATTTCAATAGTTAGTTGTCACTCAACTTCTAAAATTATTGTTCCTTTAACTCACATTCAATTATTAAGAAACTCATATAATTATTGGTGAAAAAATGAAGTGCAAATATCCTTCTCGGCTTATTTATTATTTAAACTAACAAAATTTAGTATTAGATTTTAATAAAGTATCGCGCATTTAATATAAATAATACGGAAGGAAAATATTTTCATGATTTTCTTGGTAAAGTTAGTAAACATGGTTATTGAAAAAAGGATTTTCAAAGAATGAGCGATTGAGCAATTCTCTGTTTTGTATTGCTAAACAATCTAAGTTTGAATGTTTATTTTTCCTCACTATATTAATTTGATAATGAGGCAGAAGAACGAGTTTATCTAAAAAATATTACATTTCTGTATAATTTTTTATCGATTTTATTTTATTAAAACTCTAAAAAAAACTATTTAAAATGCCTTTTTATCTAAAGTTTTAAATTGAATGATTTTAAAACGACGAAATAAATAAATAAATATTGAAAAAGAAAGGGAAAAAATATTTTGAATGACGGCAAGCACAAAATTTTATTCATAAGCTTTACTTGAAATACGTTATTATTTCACTATTGAAAGTTATAATTTCTTAAGTGTATGGTCAAATATTTTGCTTTCTAAAGTCATTGAAATGTAAAAATATGCTCTTGTAATAGCGCAAGATTAGGAGAATATACTGGAGTTGAATACAGATATAGTTCGTTCTAGCGTTGTAACTATTGATGATAATGCTATAAAAAACCCATTCTGAACCTAAAAGATAATGTATAAGAAAAGTCCAAACAATAAAAAAGAAGAAAAGGGAAAGAAAAGTAAGATGGATCTAGTTTAATCTCATATTATTTTTCATGCCAATTTTTGTAAAAACATTTTCTCTTTTAAATTCTCTGTAAAAAGAATATGTGTCACTACGTTACACGATTTTCCCACTCTCCCCACTTTTTCGTTATCCGTTTTCATGGTTTCAACAAACCCTGTTTTTTTTTTCAACTCAAGTATATTCCAACTTTTTACTGAAACTTATTGCCGTGGGAAAAAGCAATTTAATACCGTGGTAACGGGTATTGTAAAAGTGCGAAGAGTTGGAAAATTGTTTAGCCTTAAGACGCATGTTCTTTTTACAATGAGTATAAATGAGCTCTGTTAAGTAATTTACTTGATATTATACTGTTTTGTTAACCCCTTCCTTCTCGCTCCCGTGATATTGACGGGCTGGAGCGCCAATAAGAATAAAACTAATTCATTTTTTTTGCCCGGAGAACATTTTATTTCTCATTTTACACACCAGATGGCAGCACTAGGATATTTTTAAGGTAATTGTAGATAGTTTATTTTAAACTAGATGTTAGCACTAATACGTAATACAAGTACAAAAGCCAAAAAAATAAGCACTTTCATGACCATTTTCTTGAAAATTAACCGATCGTTAAGGGTTAATAGAATAGGAGCACGTGATTTCCCCACCCTTCATACATTTATCCTCTCGTTATAATAGTTCCGGTTAATCTTGCTCGTTCCACACTCAATTATATTCTACTTTCTTATTTAACTGTACTGCTTTAAGTAACCGTGTCGTAACCATGATAATAAAGAAAGGGGAGGTTTGGGGCCATAATCATTAATCTATAGTACTTTTTATACAGGCATGTATAAAATTATGTAAGTCTGTTTTCTATGAAATAATTCATCCATTTTTTAATGATTGCTACTGAAATGTGATTAAGTAGAAATCACATAAATAAAATTTTTCAGACATGTTTAATACTATATTGACTATAAAAGATACTATAAAATTAATATAATAAATAAAATTATTTTCCATGCCATTATTTTCCATTATTTTCCATGCTTCATTATTTTCCATTATAAAATTATTTTCCATTATTTTCCATGCTTTCTCTACATTTTTAACTTATCTTCTGAGTTCTATATACATGTAGCTTATGCGCAGTAAATAGAACTTATTAATTTTCTTAATTTTCTTCGTTTCTTCTTTTTTTCTTTTTATTCTTTTTGTCTTTATTGTGCTATATGCATACATATATATAGCATAATAAATAAATACAAACAGGACAAAAAGAAGAAAAACAACGAAGAAAAATTAAGAAAAACAATAAGTTTTATTTACTGCGCATAAGCTGCAAGTAAATAAGTTCATAAAATAAGTTCAAAACGTAGAAAAAACATGAAAAAAAATTACAGAGTAATGAAAAAAAAGGAAAAAATAAAATAATTATAACAATAATAATAAAAATCCGAAAAAAGGAAAAAAAATTAATAAAAATCTGGAAGATAAAAGATATAATCTTTTCATCAGCTCGCACGATTATATCCACAAAAAAGTGCTTTCTAATATTGTGCCAATATAGCCAAAGCAAAATATATCAATACAATAGTGTGAGGAGCACTCAAAAAAATTTACAAAAAATTTTACAACAAATAAAATAGAACACATTAAGTAAAAATATCACGTAAAAACAGAAAATAAAATGCAAGGATAAACAGAATAAAGCATAATTCGAAATCTATGAAGTGAGTAGTGAAATCAAATAAACAAAACTGACAAAATGAACAAATTAAAAAAATGGAAAAAATTACTGAGTTATGAAAAAAGGAAAAAAATAAAATAATTATTACAATAATAATAAAAATCCGAAAAAAGGAAAAAAATTAATAAAAATCTGGAAGATAAAAGATGTAATCTTTTCATCAGCTCGAACGATTATATCCACAAAAAAATGTGCTTTCTAATATTGTGCCAATATAGCCAAAGCAAAATATATCAATACAATAGTGTAAGGAGCACTCAAAAAAAATTTGCAAAAATTTTACTACAAATAAAATAGAACACATTAAGTAAAAAAGTAAAAATATCACGTAAAAACAGAAAATAAAATGTAAGGAAAAAACAGAATAAAGCATAATTCGAAATCTATGAAGTGAGTAGCGAAATCAAATGAACAAAAGAAATTTTTTTGAAAGAAAGTTTTTAGTTACTTATCCTACTGTAGTTATTTTGTTCAAAATTTTTATTATTATTTTATTTTCAAATTAGATACCAATATTCTACATTCTTTACACAAAGTAAAAAAGTTATTTTAGTTATTCTATTCTTCGAATTCGCACAACGAAATATTATTCCATTTCAAATATATTTTTTTCTTATTCTATTCAAATAGCCACCATTTTTCAATCTTTGGATAAAAATACGGTGTTTCCTGTATGCAAATAGCAAGACACATTTGCTCAGCTAAGATTGGATTTATCTTTCCCAATTTCATTTCTGAATTTTATTTTCGATCTTCTGGTTTGGACAGAAAGTATTTTTGAAAGGAAAATGTATGTGCCTAAATTTGAATTTTGACAATGTAGCAAAATTTACTTTCCTTGACTTTTCAAGAGTTGATTGATTTGAATGATTGCTTTTAAAAAGTGGTTTTTTAATTATTGATAATTTAAAAGTTCTTCGCGAACGAATTTTATTTTTTATAAAAGTTGCTAACCGTATGGTTATGTAATGGTTTTGCTAACCGTATAAAAATATAACGCACCAAAGCATTAAATTTTTATTTTGTCACTAAAAATTTCTTCGGTAAATACGCTTTAATTATGTTTGTTTGATTATGGAAAGATTAAACTATGGTATTAAGTTAATCAAATGCATTTCAAATTAAATAAGACACTTTGAAGAGTACCTGATATTTTTTATATCAATAAAACAAGAATTGAAGCACAAGGAACCTTTTGAATTTGTGAGAACATTGAAAAATTCCATTACGAATCAAAGCAACTTTGTCAACGAGAACTACACATTGATGTATGGACTTTCGAAATTCGTAATCTCATAACTCGGCAAGGAAAACTCTGATTTTAACACGGTTTGCTGCACATTACTTATTAAATTGTGAATTTTTTTAATATCTTAAAAACGGAATAATGAATATTAGAAAGATTTCTCTCATTCTGAACGTCCTTCAGCGTCCCCTTAGAAGTAAAACAAAACTAAGAAAACATTTGAGTATTGTGAAATATATCTTAACTCATTGGATCCTAATTTTAAAAGGTTGGCTCATTTTTAACAAAAGAAGAAAAAATTACTCTAATGACTTAGCTGCCACGTTTTTCTGAAACCTTATGAGTTGGTGACCAACACCAATAGGCCCTATTGGTGTTGGTCATTCATTTAATATGGTCATTCATTTAATTTTGGTGTTGCTATTCATTTAATAAGCAATTTTTGCTTTTCTTTACTTCAATTAAATAACATTCATTTTTTAAAAAAAATTCATATCAGAAATAATCTACTTTTATTAAAAGTTAATTCAACAATTAAAGTGATATAAATGTGGTACATAATGTAGTTAAACATACCGATTTGACGTGGCAATGCAAGAAAATTTGATGCGCAATAAAATAGTTTAAAAATAAAATATAAGAAAAATATCAATGGGAGAAAGTGACTGTGTTTTTTATTTTTATTTTATTCAAAGTTTAAGTCGCCATTTTTTTGACTCACCACGTGGCGAGTGGTTATTTTCAGATCTAGTAACTCAAATATTTTACAATTAGATTTACTTTTTGGAATTAAAATAGTTTTGTCTGATATAATATAATAGAATTAACGTATGCATAAAGTGAAACCAGCTTAAGTTTACTACTTTCTATGCATTGCTTTTGTGATCAACTTAGGTGGTCAAATTATAGATGGAAGAGTGAGGCATTGTTTTTAAATCATTTCCTTTATCATGTAATTCGTGTATATATATATGTGTTCTATATGTTCTTATATAAATATATTCAGGTTGTTCATGTTATTTATACACGGAGAAAATAATTCTCCTAAGATTCCCGTACTGCATTGTAATGACATTTCTGATAAAAAAAAATAATTCTGGTAATAAAATCATAACCACTCAATTCATAATTTTCCCGTTGATACGATAACAATTAACCGGAAATTCTAGATTTCAAAGTTATAGTTCTTATTACCCCACATTTAGCAACAAATACAAAACTGAAAAGGCTATAACAACCCGAATTCTTGTAATAAAAGCCAAAATATACGGTATTTAAGCCATTTATTTGGTAATATTTCCATTCACGTAGTAACGGTTTGCCGAAAGTTCTGGTTCTCAAAATTATACTTTGTATTACCACACATTTAGTTAAAAACTCAATACTGAAACCGAATTAATGATTTTTATGCCACGCTCTAAGGAAGCATGATAAAATTACCAAATCTTACCACACATACCAAATTTTACTAAGCATTATAAAGCAATATTTTAGTGTTATTTTTACTCAAACCACTGCCAAGGCACTTCGGTAAAAATTACCGAGATGCTTGGTTCTCCCATTTTTGGTGAGAGCCGGAAACATGGTAAATTTAACCCTGTTATGGAAATTTGAACCATCACAATTCAGTAAATTTTTAGTGCGTGACATAGAAAATTTCCTGGCAGGGTTTTTTCCTGGTCGACTTATTAAGAGTTATTAAAAGCATTTAATACCACCCCTAAAAATATTTGAGCCATTATTCCAGTGGTCAACAAAAAAGATTGAGATGATTTCTGATTGCAAAAGTTTTGTTCCATTTTATCAAGAAGAATAAATAAATTCCTGATAAAAGAGGTCATTTTAGACAGGTGGTCAACTCATAAGGAAAATCTACTTGGTAGGCATCACTGTATTTTGTTCCTAAGTCAAAATAAAGCGTGTTTCTAAAAGTTAAATTAATAGGCAAATCACATTATATTAAATGTATTATATTGTACTACAATTTTTTATATGAAGATTATTCATTCATTATTGAAGATTATTCATTCGTGCTTGAGCATTATGAATTAATGATGGTTCAATAAGTATTTAATAAATAATGGAATATCGGTTGCAATATAAAGTACTTGATCTAAATCATAAATTCATATAATGCTTTTTTTAATTTTTTTAAGTCATTTAAATTTTTGAGAAGGTAACCAATATCTTGCACTGGTTTCTAAAATTATTTAATTTTATTTTATAATTCATATGTTCAGATGAGTTATTAAATATTTATATGCGTAATTATATGAGTGAATGTCATTCTCAACATCATATATCTTTGATTTGAATTTTTCTGAACCTATTAGCATTTATTGTCTTATATAATAATGCTTGTTATTTAATATAGATTCAAAATACGTAGTAATAAAAACAATAATGTATAAGTAGAAGCAGTGCATTATAAAATAATGCATAGACACTCATTCCACATTAAATGTCACAGGGTTAATTTACTTAATATTCAAAAGAACTAGGGGATAAGTTTGAAGCAACTTTTGTTTGTGTTTAGCAGGGAATAAATAATGACTTTTTTGCATTTTTAAACCCATTTGAAGTTCAATAATTTACTGAAATCGCAAAAAGTATTGATGAAGCCCGCCCCCACTTGTGTGCTTAAACTTCTGCAAAAGTTTTCTAAATCAATAAAATGTTTACATTTTCAATTTAAATTATTTTGCTTTGCTGCAAAATACATTTATACCATTCATTAAAACTGAAATAGTTTGAAAAAAAATACTTTTCAATTCGATTTTTCTTTGATTTGCATGTATTTTGTTGTTTGAAGACACAATTAAGAATGTAAATATGTTCCAAAAATATCTGATTAGCAAATGCATTTGTTCTAAGAATACGAAATGTCGTATGTCGTTGAAATATCTCATGAAATTTCTTTTCAATGTTAATTAAATTAAGAATGATTTTTTGTAGGAAACATGAAAGAATTTTTTTCTCACTGTATTTGTTCTTTCGACTTCTCTTATAATTGCTTGAAGGAATTATTTATTTTTTCTTTAATTTAACTTGCACTGTATCAGAAATTTAATAAAATGTGATTTTATAAATTTACTTACTTTTAGTAAGTATTCAAATTCGTAGACATATAAAAAAAATGTTTGCTGTATTATAGAAATTTTTTTTTAAATAATATGACATTTAAGAACAAGGAATAAGTTTTGTAAGTTGCATTTAAAGCTTTAAGAATTTAGTTTGGTACTTCCAAAATTTTTTCAAAAGTTATTCAGAATTTTTTTAATAGAATATAAAAATAGTTATTATGTAATATTAAAGTATTAGTAATTCACAACTTATTTATTATTAAATAATAATCACATGATAATAGATTTTTATCATTAAACACTGATAAAAAATTGTAACTTAACAGTAAAATAAAAGAATTTGAATTAATTTTTAAACAAGGAACTTTAAAGAAAAAAAATATGAGAGTGTTATATGGAAATTTTGCAAGCAATTAGGGAAATTCAAAAAAGTATTTTTTTCCTTTTTTTTTCATTTGTAGCCTTTTTTTACGGTAATAGTTTAGAACTTCAAATTTTAATTGGTTTATGGAAGAGGAAGAAGTAGATGAAAAATTTAAAATCCTAAGAATTACTAACTAGGAAACAATTGCAATACCGAATTTCCATCTGTAACAAAGAAGGATTTCTTTTCCTTTTGTGGTAGAAATCGAGCTAGTAATTCAGAAGGAGTTAATCAGAGGAAAAAAATAGGGTTAAAATTACCAGAATAAGGTCTGATTTAGAGTGTTTCTGGCTCTACCAAAGAGCTCAGTAATTTTAACAGAAGCGCTTTGGTAATGATTTTGGTAAAATTGGCAATAAAATGTGGTTTTGCAATGGGTCTTAAAAATTTTGTAAATGCTGTGAAGTTTAGTAATTTTATCATAATTCCTTAGAGCAATCCATTTTTTCTGAAAAGTTTGCTTTTTAGCTTTGTAAATGTGTGTTAATAAGAACTACAATTTTGAAAACCAGAAATTTCGGTAAAATGATACCATATAAACTGAAAATTTACCATATTAATGGTTTAAATATCACATATTTTGGTTTCATTACCCGAATTATGTTTTTTTGTTGTTGCCAGAAATGACATACAATACGGAACAGTAATTGAATTTTTTTTGCGGCATAGACCCATAAAATAACTACTAATCAACTAACAGTGATTAGTGTTCATTATAAAATTGCACATTTTTAAAAAAACATTAAAATTTATTAACTAACAAAATAAAATTGTATGTCCTATTTCCTTTCTGCCAATTTTTCATGACTTTTTGTGAGCTAATTTTCAATTATCTGTCTAACGATGGAGCTGTTTCCAACTTGTCGTTTGGGTCTGCTTATTGTTATGCTGAAAACGTGTTCTTGAAATAGTTAACTATGCTGACAACTACTTCTTCAGACAACTAACGAGAAGAGTTCTCTAGCTAGGCAGATAGTAGTAACCACTTAAAAGGCTTTTGCCTTTCCTACCGAGCTCAAGTATTGAAATGGTTAAGATAAAAATTGAAAAATATGAAATATACTTTTAATCCTTTTTATTTAATTTTTACAAATAAACTAATGGTGGATGTTTACTTTATTCGACAGAATAAACAAGAAAAGTTTAAGGTTGTCATTCAGTCACAAATTACGACATAAGGCGTGTAGAAAATCTTGTTCTCAGTTTATTTTTTTCTGATAAATTTATATCCATATAATTCTGCAATCGGCATTTTTTAAAGGTTGTTAAGTATTATACATTTCGTTTTTTAAAAGTTTTTATGAACTAATTTTTATTTATATTTTTGAGCAGTTAACAACAATTTTTTTTAGTACAATTCAAATCAGGTTTTATTTAGTCTAATTAGAAAAAAAAAAAACAAAAACAAATTTTAAAGAAATCCAAAAGTAAACAAATGTGAAGATTTACATGACTTATTCAAAACTATCGATGTTTTTGATTTGCATTTTAGAAAAAAAAAATATAAAGAAGCTCTAAAAATTTCTCCTAATCTTTTTTTTTCTTCGTCCTAATGCCCACCTGCGTTAACATCCGTCAATTCAGGCTCATACAGGGAGATTTTGTTTCCCTCTCTTTCAGGGGCACCATATTAGGTGGGCCAACGACGCTCCCACAGTGAGTACAGATAGTACAGAGAAGGAAAGAACATCCATGCCTTGCCCGGGATTCGAACCCAGAACCTTTCTGATACAAGGACAGTTCCCTGCCCCCTACACAGGCCGGTCGGCCTTTTCCCCTAATCTAATTAAATGAATCCTTTATTTTCGGCCTTTTCCGAAAAGTATAGAGCTGTCACATGACATTCAAACACAAACACTAAACACATTGAAAAACACTAAAAATAACAAATCTAAATGTGAACTAAAATCCAAACTGTTCAAACTGAAGAGGCTTTTTAACAGTGGAACAAATTTTTCCTGCATTATGCTGCGGTATTTACCCATTATGAAGCAGCTGGCAAATCTCCAGAAAACGAAAAACAGATTATGGGATGCTTGTTCTTTTACATTTGTAACAAAGTTTGTTTCATAGCTGCGCCAAGCAAAATGAAATCTTAATTATTCGGACAACTTAATGTTTACCCAAAAGGAGAATAAAAAGTTGTGTTGTTGCTGTTTCTAATGCTACATGCTAATTTACAGCATGCATACTTGGTGGAACCAAAGGAATTTAAAGCAAAGGTACGGTTTTTTGTTTTTCAGTGAGCCACCTATAGCCAGGAACACGACTTCAGCCACACATATGTCACAGCTCGGTTTAGAGGGCAGATTCATTCATACATGCATTTAATCATCCGCAGATCATAGGACTTGAACCAGAGAACGATCAGTTTCCAATTCAGTATCCCTAGAGTTATAGATTTGCTATGGGAACATGGAGGACTTTGTGATCCGATAGATTTATCGATCACCAGTTACCATTTAGAACACGGAGAGTCATAGGGCATCAGGGATCCAACTCATGATGCCCAACACGGGCCCAACGCTCTTCCATTCAGACTATCCCGGCCCTTTAGAAAGTTATTTTGCTGGTTTGTTCAAGTTTGACCTACAAGAATTTCTGTCACAGTATCGTGGAAATGACTTGTTGGAACCATCACCTAATGTTGGAATTCGGTTTGATTTATGAAAACTTTTATGGTTTATGAAAGATTATTTTACAAACATATATTCACGCATGTTAATGGGGTAATATTCACTCAATATCAATGGGGTAACGAAAAAAAACAAAGGAATCCTGTCTGTCATTTAAAGCTTGTCATTTAGAACAAATATTCAAGTTTCTTGCAATAAATCACTCGTAAAAACACCCGTCTTTTCCATTATGCTTTGAGCCACTGTTAAATTCTTGAAATATTTCTCAAATATAAACTGATTTACAAACTTCTCCGGTGTAAAGGAATTGTTTGACTTAACTAATTGTCCAATTTTATAATGAGATTCCTTAACATAAATGATTGCATGATTAAGATATTTAATTAGTTATCTTTGAAGGAATAAAGCATTTGATGAATTCTGTATTTGAATTAAATTAAAGTATCCTTTATTTCATTCAAAAGTACTGAAAGAGAATAAGTTATTAATAGTTCATTCGTTGCTGGTAATATAAGTAAAATACATTTTTCGTTTTTATGCACTGTCGTGTAAGATCTCTCCAAATATGATGTTGTGCAGCTCAAAAAAATATGAAAAAGAACCCTTTATTCAAGGTTAACACCACGTACGATAGTTCATATACGGTTTAAAGGGTGTAATTTAAACCTAAACACTTATTGAATAATTTTATGTGCTTAGATTCTCACTTTTACATACGAAAATTATTTTCACTTCCAAAAATGCCAATGTTGGCGCGCTTTTATTATGAAAAAGGTAAGAAAATTCCAAATGGAATATTTCCAGCAAATTGTTTACAATCTAGTATGAACTGGCGAAATTTAAAATGCGTTATAGCTTAATATTTTAATATTTAAAACTTTCAGAACTGTATTAAATGTTTTTACAATCAATAATTTGGATCAGTTTTCGTTCTATTTAACGTAAATCGAATTCATGTCTCTAGGCTACGTGTATGCTTGATTTGCTAACTAACTTTATTTTTAGAATTAGTGTATATCTGTCTTATATATATATATATATATATATGCTATTTACTAAATTGAAATGCATTTAAGCATACAAAAATGATTTCATCTAAATTATTGCTTGAAGCTCCAAAACATTGTTTTTGAACATAATTGTATCATATTTTGAAATTCAAACGAAACCATTCAGCTATTAAACTATTACTTCCTTCTAAAATACTAAAATAAACGAAGAATGAAGCTAAATTTCAAATGGTTTATCTTAATGTTAGGCTTTTACTTTTATTACAGTTTTGGTCTCATGATTTACTAACTGTTTTATATTCTAGAATAATGTTAGAAATGATATATTAAACGTATACTGCAATGTTTAGTTGTCGTAGAATATAAGTGTACTGAGAAGATTGCACTTTGAGCGATTAAAATGTAACATAAGAGTTTAGTGTGTTTAACATGAAAGCTTAGATTACGTCAAATAGATATTTCAGTTCTGTTAATTTTATATACATCCTCCAAAATTTAACAATTTTTCGAATCACGCTTATTTTTAATTAGATTTAATTCAACGAAAAAATATTTTTAATATTATCTGGCTTTAAGTTCAAATGAATGTACATAAAAATTAACCGGCATTTATAAAATGAACAAAAAATGAAGTGACATTTATGACGTATGCAGTGAAATCAAACAGAAGCGATGTGAAAAAGATAATGGATGCAGTGAAATCAAATAAAAGTACTGAAAAATAAATAGCAATTGCAGTAAGATCAAATAGAAGCATAGATAAATTAATACACGGGGAAAAAATTCTGGTAAAATTACCACATACGGTATGATAAAGACATTTCAGGTAAAAAAAAAACATAATTTTTGTATATAAAAGAAAAATATACGGCTTTTAAACAATTCAGTTCCTAATTTTTCCGTTAATATAGTAACGGTTTATCAGACATTCTGGTTTTTTGTAAATTATAGTTCTTATTACTACGCTCTTAGTAAGAAAAACAAAAATGAAAAGTAAATGTAACCGAATAAATCGTTGTTATTCTATGCCCTTAAGTATCATGATAAAGAAACTAAGTTATCCCACGTTTTCCAAATTTTATCACACATTATAAAAGCATATTTCTTTGTTAATTTTACCAAAATCATTACCAAAGCGTTTCGGTAAATCGTGTCCAAAATAGGCTCAAATGTTTTCTATTTTTGTTTAACCTTTCGCTTACTGCTGGTATAACATGAGAACAGCATTTTATGGGTACAGCATAGTACACCGTAAGCAAAGGGTTGAAATTGTAACAAGTGGAACTTTATTTAGAATATTAATATCTTAAACAAATATTACATCTTAACATACTAAGATAGCACTAAAATCTTAGAACAATCGGGGTACTTTCCCACATTATGCAAATTTTTATTTCTTTTAAATATTTTGAAAACTTAGTTTTGAAAATTTATATTTTTTGTCGATTTCTAATAACTGAAACATTTCCTTAAAAGGATATTAAAATTATTAACATTAGCTATTAAATAGTTAACATCGTAACAATTATTATGATTTAATCGTAATTTTAAAAAGTGCCTCCTATAAGGATATATTCTTCAAATTGTTTTCATTCAGAAATAAGTTACTTAGTAAAACAACCAAAAAAATAAAAATTAAATTAACAATTTTTTTAAACATTTGTTTAATTATTTTAATAACATTATTTTAATGATATTACTTTAACTTAAAATTGTTTTTAAAATTTGATATGTTTTAAAATAATTTGCTATTGGAACGGCCTCTAATTTTAAATTTACTGAGAATTGAATTGAATGCTTTTAATGCTTTTAAATTACATGAGAGAAAACATGTCGTTGTCGAAGATTTTTGAATAAAAAAATTCTTTGTTATGAAACACATTTATATTGAAACCTTGAAAATATCTCGTCATTAACATAATTATTGTTTTTCATTGTATATCTAGTATTTAACTAAATATTGACGTGCTTGGAACAGCTAGAATTTGTGTTTTCGAAAATCATTAACATTGTGTCGGTAACATTACTAATTCACAAAATGTACTTAAAGGCACATAATTGCTAGGAAGGGAACTCAATGTACCTTTCCGAACAAACTAAAGTTCTACCTAACTCAATTATAAGCCAAACGATTGAATGAGGTTCTTAGAATTAGGAAATGACATTACGTATTCCGTAAAATAGTAAATGAAAAAAAAAGAAGATTGAATTCAATGATTCTGATGCGGCCTGCTGCAAAAATAAATACGAAACTAAAACCTAAAATGTTTAAATCGAAATCAAAATATTTACTTAAGTTACAATTTGGGAAACTGTTAAAAAGAGTCAGCAAAATGTTTTTGGTTGGCTTAGCGAAGTCAAATAAAGAGAGAGGTTTAATTAGTTGCTATTTGTTTTGTTAAAATACTAAGAATTTGCTTTTAAGAACAGAGGGGTGAACATATATATATATATATANCTATCATGATATATACGCGATAATGAACAGGATTTGATGGTGAAATGAATTGAAGGATATTATTACAAATATTTAATAAGTTAATTCGTTCGTATAGAGACAATATAGCTGGTATGAAAATTTTATGATAGAATTGATAAGAATCAATTATAATAACGAGATATGTGTTTGTTGTTATTTATGACAAACCAAGCACGATAGTCATTGGCTGTTGCGAATTAAGAAAGGTGCGCTTTGGTTTAGTCAGTGAGCACCGCAAGGGTGAAAGTACGTCTAAGCTCAAAAACTCGGGGATAGATGGCAGCGCCGACTTGTGATGCCACTTCCGTAATTTTAACACAGATCTGAAAGTGAAGGAATTTTTTTCAAGATCCTTGTACCCGCGGTACGATATGCAACCTGTCACATGATCGGACAACGAGCAGAAGATTTTACGAGCACCTGTATCGCGTGTGCTAGGTGGATCTATGTCAAATTTATTCCCTCAAACGAGATATGTGAACAATGAAAAATTTCAATTTGTGATGTGTTAGTTAATCATAAGTTGAATCTAAGATTTTAATTGTGGAATACCTAGCAATTGATTTGAATCATGCGTTATGTGAACAATGCAAGATTCCTAATTAATAAATATGCTACTTATCAATAAAATATAGGGTTTCGATAATGGGATAGTTGTTTATCGATGAGAATAATGCAATATGTGAATAAGGAAAGATACATATTGAGTGAATATGGAACTCGAAATTTGAATACGAGCTTTTATGATGTAGTTCATAGAAATGGATATAAATAATGAGGTATTTGAGCAATATTAGTAGAGCCATGAGTTATGTGTAATTAGCTAATAAGTTAGTTTTGTTAAAGCACAGAATTTGGCTGGTGAAGTGGATTATATCATTTTCAGTATATGAAATTCTGTCATTTTTATATGTTTTTTTAAAATACATGGGGTTAATTGATAATTAAAAAGAGGAAGTTAACTTTTCCGTAAATTTCGGGCTTCATCTACAAGTAAACATTGCACTTCTTGGTCAGCCGGGCTTAAGAAAATTCAATTATTGCTTTTTTTTAATTAATTTAATTTCTGTTATTTTTTTTAAAATTTTTTTGTGTTTAAAGGAAAAAAAATAATAAAAAGATTGGTGGAGGTCTACATTTGTTAGCGACTTTTCAATTCTTTTCAAAACCGAAAAGTACGGTAAATATTTATAGTTCTCCTGCAAGTCAGAGAACTTTCGTTGTTGTTACTAATGCCACTTGCCAATATCAGCAGGCCTGCTTTGGGAATCCAAGAGAATGTTTTTAAAGCATAGGCTGAGTTTCATGTTTTTCAGAGAGGTCATCTATGGCCAAGAATACAACTTTAGCCACACACACGATGCAACCCCTTTTACTGGGAAGACTCATTCATACTCCATTCATTTATCCAAATATCGTGATTTTGACCTGAACCAGGGTACAATCAATCTAACATTTTGTACGCCTAGTAGTATTGATTTGGTAAGGGATCTTGGAGGACTTTGTGACCCCGACAGATTTAACTTGCACCATTCATCATTTAACACACGAGGACTCTTTGGCCGGCGGAATTGTAACTCAAAAACATTTGTTAATAGGAGTTAGTAACAATGAAGTTTTGAGATTAGAAAAAGGGGAGAAGCCTGTTGTTTATAAAATAAATATGTGAACAAAGAGAGCTATTAGTTTTGTTGGGAGGATTTCTATACTCATTGTAAATAGAAGTCTCAAGGTTACGTGATATTCCTATTCTCTTTACTTTCCCCCTCTACGTTAGCATGGTTACGGAAAGTCTTGCTTTTTCTCCTCCAAATCAGTGCGTTTTAGCCTGAGGGAGGCATATACTGACGTTAGGAAAAAAGCAAAATTTTCGGTAACCGTGGTAACGGAGATAGGAAAAGTGCAAAAATGAAGAAAAACTGTGTAAACTTGAGAAGCTTTCACTATTTAAAAATAGTATAGCAATGCGAGATTTAAAGGTTAAAATCAGATAAATATTTAATGCATTTATAAGTAATAAATTAATTTAACATAGTTGACTGATAAAATGTTACTAGTTGAAGTGCTCTTTCTAAAAAAAATTTCATTATGTTTTGAAATATTTGTAAATTACATTAGAAATTCAATTCGGATAAATGCTGATTTCTGAGATTATCATACGATAATTTTATTCTAAAGGATATTTTCATGGTAATAAAAAATTATGATTGTGTTGCAAAAAATTTTGTTTGGATTTAGTCGAATTATATTTGTAAATAAGGTTTAAATTAAATTTGCAAGAAAATCAGTTTAATTATTTTTGCTAGGACATTTACATTTTTTTTCTTCGTCTATTTACTTTTTTTATGATTGAAAAAAAGAAGCAGAGTTAAAAATGTTAAAAGAAAGAAATATCTGCTAAGTAAATAAAAAAATAGCGAAAGTGCCTTTAAAATCTTTTAAAGAAAGTATTTGGAGAAATGCTATAATTATAAAAAAGTAGAAATAAAAAAAATAATTCGCAGCTATCAATTAAAATTGAATTTCTTAAAATAACATAGCATTTAAGACAATATAAATTTTTGAACAATTTTAAAAGTTTATATATATATAGATATATATATATATATATATATATATATATA
>NC_092207.1:75216367-75237109 GCF_043381705.1 Parasteatoda tepidariorum | reverse complement strand
ATATATATATATATATATATATATATATATTGAATCCATAAATTCAGATTGCACAACAATACCAACGAAAATTCTGATAAATAAAACTGAAATATGTATTTATTTCTATAAATTTATGTTAAATAAATATACTATTTGTTTAGTTTAAATTTTAAATAATTATCAATGACAAGATTAGATTTCGGATATCATTTAAATTTTGTATTTAAATATCATTTTGAATATTACATACAGTTTAATTCCTTAATTAAATAAAATTTTAACAGTTGAGAAGTTAACAATGGGAGAAAATAATTTCTCGATGTTATTATTTTAAGATATACTTGCTTCGTGTAACAAATTGATAAATAGATAGAAAAAAGTTTCTTTTATAGTTATCCGCATAATAACTAGCTCACCACTGCAAAATTAGCCAAACTCGTTGTGGTTAATTTATTCAACAAGCTAAATTAGTTGAGTATCCGTATTGTTGAAACAGAAGTGTGGGCCGATGCTTAATTGTGCGTATTACCTCTAACCACCGTAAATACGGGAACGTATTGAAACTACTATGTTTCAGTTGCTTTATTTGAACAACAGAACAGTTCAACTGTAAACAATTGGATAGATATTTAGTTTGTATCCAGTTGCTAGTGGGGAATGGCATTCAATTCTACTTTCTCCTTGAACGTTTTATATTCAATGGGCAACAATAAATACAAATGTGGATTTATTGAATTGGAAACTAAGAAATCCACTGTTTTCTTTTTTATTCATTTTTTAAATTTTAACGTCCTTCCTGTATTTAAATGTATTCAGCATAATGTTTTAGATAATTCGAAAGAGGATATTCTGTTTAACCGGAATTCTTTGCTCGCGTTAATTTATGTTAACTTTCTGACAATTAAAATGGAATATCACATTGAGAGAAAAAGTATGGTCAAAACTAATAGAATATGGTAAAATTTGCCGTGTTTCTGACTCTATGAGAAGACCATGAAGCTCGTTATTTTCTTTTTTTTGCTAAAGCTTTTTGGTAATGATTTTGGTAAAATTAGCAGCAAAATATAGTTTAATGCTATGTGTTAAAGTTTGGTAATTGAGGCATACTGTGGTAGTTTTTCATGATACCTTAGAGCATGACATTAAAGCCACTTATTCGAGATATGTCTTATACATTGAGAAAAAGAGTATGGTCAAGATAACCAAAATGAAGTAATCGTGTTTCGTAATGAATTGGTAATCATTTATCGTGTTTCTGGCCCCATGGGAACACCAAAAAGCCCGGTAATTTTTACCGATGTATTCGGGTAATGATTTAGTTTAATTTAAGAATAAAATATAATATTATAAGAGGTGACAAAATTTGGTAAATGCTGTAAAATTTGGTAATTCTATCATGATACTTCAGAGCATGGCATTAAAAATAAGATTAAATTTACTTTGCAGTTCTGTGTCTTTTACTAAATGTGTGGTAATTAGAACTATAATTTTGAAAACCAGAACTTCCGGTAAACCGTTACCATGCGAATGAAAAAATATAGCATATAAGTTCCATTAACCAAAATCATATATTTTTATTTTATTTTTTATTAGATTACTTTATTTTTTAAATCCGAAATGCCATTACCATATAGTGTGCAAGATTTGATTTCTCCGTGAAAATTCAGAAATATGAGCATTTTCGACACCTGCGTATTTTTGTTTCGAATCAAGGTCATAAGGCAGCAAAAACTGCTCGTGAAATTTGTGCTGTGTATGTAAAGAGAGCCACACCGGAAGGAATTTTCTTCTATATATGACAAATTTGAAAATAGAATGAACGATTAAAGCAACATCTGCTGAAAAACTAGCGTTCGACGACAAGACTGCAGATAAAATAAATTGCTCCCATTGGAAAATTAAAAAAAAGCGAAGAGCAAAATAAAGCAAAAAAAAGCAGTTGGCAAATTCCAAAAGTAAACTTTGTAAATTTGCCAACCCAATAGATGGAAAATTTATTTTTGATTTTAATCCTTTAACTTTTTTATACATTGGCACATTACACAAAATAATTAGTAGTCTTTATTAATTTCATATGCTCACAATTACAAACGAACTTTATTTATAAAGCCAAAGTTTCTCCAAAGATGCTCGAACATTTAGAGTTCCAAGGCCAGAAAAAATTGGGAATCACTGCTCTAAGGCATCCTGACAAAATGTTCAAATTTTACTACATTTTATAACATGATATAAAACCATACTTTAACGTTAATTTTACCAAAATCAAAACCAAAGTGATTCGGTAAAAAGTACCGAGTTTTTTTGGTGTTCCTAAAGAAACAATTAAAATTTCGCCATAATTTTTTGTCAGTGAAGTTTTCCCAACAAAAATATAGCCTTGTTTTTCGCAGAAATGTTTGAACACTTAACTATTAAAATCTAAATAAGTAAGTTATAAACATATTTTATTTTAAGAAGCAAATATTGAATTTTTATAGAATGAAATAAAGAAAAAAAATTTTAAATTATTTTTTTCCAGCGAACTACAGAGGTGAGCGAAATCTTAATGATATCAGTTTAAAAACGTGAAACTTAGAGCACATTATTTTCATATTAAAGTATTAAACCTCTATCGCCACCAAAATTTTTTAATTAATGTTTTTGAATTAGATGCACCTTACGTTTATTTTTAAAATCTAAGTATTGTTAAAGTAGAATAACTTTATCCTTTATATTGCACTTGAAAAATTTAGTTTTCAAATTTTAATAATTTCTTTATTTGCGTGTTGTTTTCTTTTGTGAGCTGACGGACAGCGTTTGTACATATAAGCTCAAAGCTGAGGGAGAACGTGCACAAATACTTTAAATTGCATAGAAGCAGGGATAACTGGGAATCTGTAATGAAAATGAGCGATTAACAGACAGGAAGGTACGAGACTCAATGGCTCAGGGGATAGAGCGTTCGCCTCCCAATGATGTGAACCGGGTTAAATCTCGGCGATGACTGGTCGATATGAATGTCGCACCCGGCTCACACTGACCACAGTGCTGATGTAAAATATCCCGAGTGATTGACGGATCATAAGTTAAGAGTCCCCATGTCGTCAAGCTAACCATGAGAGGTTTTCGTGGGTTTCCTCTCCATGTAACGCAAAAGCAGAATAGTTCCCTCAAAAAGTCCTCCACAAGGCAAATTTCTCCTGACACCAGGAGATCCCTTGTCTTCTTGATTGGGTAAAAAATTAAAAGACTATGGAGTTGAACATTAGTAGTTGTAAACTCAAAACTTGGGTCAGCTGTTCAAGGACCGTTATAAAATAAGATAAAATAGGAAGGTACCCAGCTCGAATTCTAGCGTTGGCTAGTTGCAACAAACTCGGGTACTCGCTTGCATCGACCGCAATACTGACTAAAAATATCCTCAGTGATAGACGTATCATGGGTTGAAATTGTCCTAACGTCGTGCTAAGCATGGGAGGAATTCGTGGTTTTCTCTCTCCACATAACGCAAATGTGGGTTTATTCCATATAAACCTCTTCCTTGAAGGCTAATTTGCCCAGTGCTTGATCCGCGAGTTTCCGTGTCTTCTGGGTTGGGTTCAAAATTACAAGGATCAGGAGTTGAACATTGATAGTCGTATACTTAGAATGGGGCCAGCTATTAAACGCCGGATATAAAATAAAATAAAATTTGGAAATACTCAATGTATCACTCACTAATCGGATTGACTTTTTTGTGTAGATAGTGATTTAAGTTTTCAAAATCATTTATAAAACTTATATATCTACTTAAAAGTTATTTTTAAGTTAAAAATTAATACTTAACTTGAATACGCCACAAATTTTTATTTGTTTCGCAGAAAAAAATAGCAGCTTTAGCTGTAAAAGATTGCTTTTATTTAAGACTTTCCTTTTTCGGAAAATTTAATATTTGCGCTTTGAAGGCTGAGACAAAAAGATTAAACTAATTCTACTCTTATCCAATGTCATTGAAAATATTCCAAACTTAGACTAGGGTTAAAGTATAAGGTTAAAATCATAAAAATAAAGGGTTCCTAATAAAAATAAAGTTTTACTGACTTAAAATAACACTTTCCTAAGTTAATGATATTACTTTAGACAAAGCTTAGACAAGGGTATAACTAAACGAATAAAGTGCATACAATTTGCTTCCCAAGAATGTTTATGACTTTCATGTTCTAATTTTTTTCCCTTTGACGAAATTTACTAACGAGCTTAAACTACATTCCTGAAAAGGCTTCCTTTAATTATTAGTGAAATACTTTAAATCTCTGAGATAATTAGTAATTTTCCTTTGTGCAAAGAATATTGCATATCACATCGTTATCCAGTAGTTTTCAATGATTTTTGAAGAAAAACTCTTTCAAATTGCAGAAATAAAGATTTTGTAGATACATGAAATTGCATTGTTAGGATTAAAAGCATCGTCAATATTTTAATTTCGTACAATTTTAAAAATATCTATTATACACAGAGAATAAAAATGCGTTTGAAACTACCAGAATGAGGTAAAACTTACCGTGTTTCTCTTTGGGAACACCAAAAAAGTTCGGTAAATTTTACCGAAGCATTTGGTTATTGATTTTGTTAAAAATTGAGAATAAAATATGATTTTATGAAATCTGACAAAATTTGGAAATCTTATCATGATACCTTAAAGCATGACATAAAAACCATATATCATGCGAAATTTACTTTTTAGTTTTGTATTTATTACTAAATGTGTGGTAGTCAGAAGTATAATTTTGAAAAACAAAATCTCGGTTAACCTTTAACAAATTACGGAACAATTAACGGAAAAATTAACAAATTACTGGTTTCCAACTTACATTTTGGTTAAACATAGCAGAATTATTTTTTTTTCCAAACTAGAAAGATCATTACCATTCAGCATGGTAAATTTATCAGAATTGTTTTTCCATGTACATATGATTAACGGTAAAGTTTAATTAAGATGTGTTTAAATATGGAATTGCATGCCTAAAGAAGTTTGAATTTCGAAAATGAAACCATTTTGTAGTTTAGAAAATCTAGTTGACAAATATTCCGCAAACAGTGTTTTCCTTATTATACAGAATACATCAGATTTTAATACTTTGTAAAAAATTCCGGATTATATTATGGTAAAAGATACAATAATAATTACCATAAAATCGCTGAATTACTCTAATTAAATAAATATTTCTGTAAAATTTAAGGTGGGATATTTTACGTTAAAAATGGATTTTATGGATGTTGTACCCAAATTGTTGGTACTTTATTCCGTAATTTGATCCGGAATATTTTAACGTGTTGATCTAATTTTTTGTATCAAAGTAAATAAACAGATGTAAATATCTTGTATCTGTATAACAATCTACGGAGTAATAGTGCAATTTGTGTACAAGTAATTCTGGAATATTAAATACTGTTGAATATGAAGGCTATTTTCTAAAAATAAATTACTTTCTGAAAATAATTTGGTTATTTTTTTATACGAAATATCTCTTAGTTTAGGAAATATTGTTCATAGTAAAATGACATGCATATTAAGGTTATAATATCATTGCTGTACTTATACAGCATAATATAGTATCGTATATAATATCTTAGCAACTATATAGTAATAATGCAATGTGTGTACAATACGCGAAAAAAGGAATACCCACCTGAATAACTTTTGATCCAGTGAACAGTTTTTTATGTATTAAGACTCAATCATGATGGTTTGATGGCCTAACTTTTAATAAGCTAATAAGATGATTTTCACTACGTAATTCTTAAGCTTCTTGACCCTTAAAATAGGGAGGGAAGCCGCAATTAAAAAAATATGGCTCTACTAGTTAAGGGAGGAGAACGGTTAAAAGTTGGGACACTGTTAAATTTATGGCTTTCTTATTACGCAATATCTCGAGAACTTTTTAAGAGAATCTGAAAGATTTTATTACAAATTGCATAATTTTTAACATCATTTTAAAGTATGTAATTTTATAAGGCAAAGTAGACCATTTACAACTAGCATAGTTTCTAAATAGCAAAAAAGAAATTTAACTGGACATTTGAACTGTGCTTTTTGTCAGGTAATCTGTATTGGAGTTAGGTTGTGGTTAAGTTGTGTTTGATCAAATAAGCCATAGAATGTAGTTTATCTGGTTCTTTCACCTATCGTAAGAGATGATAAATTCTAGAAGTTTTTGTGTTGAGCATCTTTATGGTGCTGCCATCTATGCGTGAATAAGAGTATTGTATTCTAATAGCTCAGCGTCACAAATCGAGGAGTGTAGGGTACTGGAAACTCTTCGTGTGTTGAAAAGAATAGAGTGAATATTGTGGTTTCAACGCTGGGATTCGAACCCCTGTTTATTGGGTCATGCGATTGACTTACTAACCCTCTCAGCTACAGTACTCTGCTGCGGAACAATATGGCTTCATAAGGTGGGCCTAGTTGGCATGGATAGAGTTCTGGTTGTTTAACCGTATTAGATTTTGTCAATGAATCAATAAACCTTTTTTCTCTCACTTAACAGTTTGAATACCATCTTTTTTATGGTTATTTGACTGCTTTTGATTGAATATGGTGACATAACAATTAAATAAATTGCTATTTAACCATTTTAACCGAGAAATTTTAACTATGTATTATGCAAGTCTAATTTAATAATGTACATTATCTCTATGGTTATTGACGTAGCAGTAATGCAATATGGATAAAAAGAATATATTATTATTTTTAAATGGCATTATAAAATATTACACTGTCAAATATAAAAGCTATTTAAATAGAAAGTTAGAAACCAAAAACAATTAAGGCACACACCCTCAGGCGACACACAGTCTGCTAACTCACTGGGGCTTTTCTTTAGTCAGTGGTTCAACCAAAAACTGACTGTGCCCAAGATCCCATAATAGAAAATCTAAAAATTGCAATACCAAAAAATTTTCAAATACTTGTTTAAAAATTTTTTTGAAAATAATCACTGACTACAGTGACCCTGATGAAGTACTTCTTTCACTAGCATGCTTATTTTTAAAATTTCGTTTTGCCTGTTTTTGGTTCCTAACTTTTTATTTAAATTGTTTACATAAGAGAAATTTGGTTTTAGCTGCTCTTAGCACACTTCCATTTTGACTTATAACTTTAAAGTATTTATCTTAAAATTTGCTTAAATCAATTTCATACTTTGATTGGATATAACAAAATTTTTATATTTTATGAAATAATTAAAAAAAAATAATACATAAAATTTTTGTATATATCACAAAAGAAGAAGCAATAAAAATTCAATCTAGAATTTGATGGTGACTTTCAATTTTTTTTTCTATGTGGCATTCAAGCTTAATGTTTTCCAACAACAAACAATTATTTTTTTAAAATGAAAAACAACATACTTAAGAATGCAGTTATTTTTACTCCCGTCTGAAAGAACTGACAATTCTGTTATTAAATAGATTGATTATAATGTACCTTTGCCAGTCTAATGTCTTCACTAGATTCTTTTGAAAGAAGAGAGATATTGTTTGATGAGCCATTAATAATAGAGAGTTCGAGGTAATGTATTCAAGATATTAGAGCTTTATTCGCGTCATTACAAAGACGATATGTTTAATGGCTTTGTTCACTTTATGCAGTAATGGCTTGATCATGCAATTTTGAAACTAAATCTTTGAAATAGCAGTGAAGCATATATTGCACAGATATTGATGAATATTCCTCATAATGAAGTTAAGAATTAAGAAAAAATATATAAGAATCTTTTCTATTTTTCTGCCTATTATTCCGGTTAGCTAACTCTAAATAATAATACGAATGTAAATATTAATAACAATAATAGTAAGCGTTTGAATTAAAAAAAAGTAAGGAAAGTAATTCTAAGGAAAATAATGAATTAAGGAAAGTTATAACAATTTCCGATTTTTACTCTGATATGTGGATTACAACTTACGACATTGCATTTCTAAAAAGCCTGTTTTCACAAATAAAGCTTCATTGAGTGACAAGTTATCGACTGTCTGGTTAAAAAATCTATTTTTATAGAAAGGCCATGGCATCTTTCTTACTAATCAGTAAATCCCATATTCGCATTCCTGTACTTGCACTTGACATGGCATAGGATGATTTATAACGAATACAAAAAGGCGGGAAATACTAATGAAAATAATGAATTAAGGAAAGTTAGAACAATTTTCTGACTGGATATTGGATATTGGTCTCACATGCATAATTCTCACATGCATGATTGGTCTCACATGCATGATGGGATACAAATTCGCAATCAACGGTTGGAAAACTCAAGATCATGAAATCTGTCAACATTTCCATTGGTTCTTGCATTTCTTTTTTAGTGCTTTATATGTTCTTTAGTTAAATGATTCAGTCCATCTGAAAGTACTTCAAACCACCGACATGGGATTGACAAGGCGCTACCTGCATGTGTCTGTTTGAGTTCAGTGGAAATTTTAATTGACCAAATCTTAAATCAAAATCTTATAGCATGCCATTGATTCATATTAATGTCACTGATTTATAGAACTGTCACTAATTTCTGTGGCAAAACGGATTTAATGAGAAAAATGACTTCGGATAGCTTCCTTTACCGAGTTGACATTAGAACTGAACGTGTGGTATGGTTCTCCAAAAACGTCTCCAAATTTTGTGGATCCATGGTTGCAATAAGTTACATCTCCAGTTTCATTACTATATATAAGTAGCGTTAAAGAAACATAATCATGTATGCTATGAAAAAGAAATAATTTTAATAACTGGATGGGCTGAATAAAATTTCCTAATCAAAGATTGATAGTTAAATTTGTCATTAAGCAGGATTTTCGTGATGCATTTGTGTCGATTCATCATTAACTGCTCTTAACTCTTTTGGTGAAAAGATGTATCTTTCTTTAAAATATTAATAACTAGTACCGGATTCAAAAAATTAGAGTTCTACTTGCATCATTACATAGACAATATGGCGTGGGTTTATTCTCTTTGCGTAGAAAGGACTCGTTTGTGCAAATTAGAAATCCTTGTTCTCTGAAATTGCCAAGCAGGATGTATTCTATTGTGATGCAAATGCATGTGCAAACTATTATGATAATAAATTATGATAATCATAGGCTTGTTACTGAATAATAACAACGCTGAATCAGATCTTGATCTTTAGGGAATTTACTATTAAGCTTTATTATATTGTGACAAATATAAGGTCTTAGTAGAATTGCTTCTTATTTAAAATATATCAAGTTTAAGCTCGAAGCTATAAGTTACAAAACATTCATTCATTAGATCGACAGCATTGCACAGTATTTAAAGGGATAAATGGATCACCATAATTGTCCTTATGTCTGTTGTAATAATATAATATTATTTAAAAAATACTTTTTTTGTTAAACATAATCTTTCTGCATTCTATACTGTAAATGATTTTGTCAATAGTAAATTAGGTATACAGAAAAAGTAAAGTATTCGAGAAAAAGTTCGCTATTTGCAGGGTTGTCATAGAAGTTAAGGCTCCGTAAAGTCGTCACTACCGGCCAAATGATCAGCTGCATTTGCACTAGACGTCTATAATGACCACTGGCGGCCATCTTTATTGGTCATCATCTCATTGACTATTCCCAACAATCTTTATTGATCATCTTCTTATAGTCGTATATAGATCATAGCAAACGTGGGCAAAATAGTAGCAAAATGATCGGCAACATTGGCAACCGCCATTTTTATTTCAACGAGTAGGTACCTATCGATCTGAAGCTGACGTCAAATATAAATCTTTATTAAGTTATAATATTTTTGTCTTAAAATTATTTTAGATCCAAAATCATATTCTCTAAACTATTACTGTGAAAAAAAAATCTTGAAATTGATCAGTTTTTAAACAAATTATATTCGGGAATAATACTTAATATTTCGATGCAGACATAGGTGACATATCCCATGTATACATAAAATAAATTATGTATACATAAATAATGTTTGGGAAATTGGTAAAACCAACACACATTTTATGTAATATTGAAGGAATGATCATTTAGATATTCGGCAAAAAAGCTTGGTTTTTAACCATACTAGTTGTAAGCGGTTTCAAAACCGAAAAAGTAAAAAATATTCTTCACCACAAACTTAATTGTTAATTGGGTGGACAGACTGTTGCCGGTTATTTCACCATAATTTTAAAATGAAAATTCGAACTGTATACATCTTGTCAGAACTTTTTTCCAAGGTCTACTTATTTTTAAAAAAAACATTTACTGCTGTTGTGTAATACCCTGTAAAAGTGGTTAAATAATTTAATTATCGATTTTTTTAACCCAATGATTTTTTGTAACATAGTTTATAATTTTTAAACAAATAGAAAAACATTCAATACCTTGCAAATATTTAAATTGTAATAGTAAAGGAAAAGCATAATCAAAAATGGTTCGTCGTTTCCTTTAAACATTTGTGACAAAAATGTAAAGATTTCTCTTTAAAATAGCATTAGCAGAGGGTTACTAGATTGATGGCACTAAACACAGTTAAAGTGTTACAGCGGCAAAAAAAAAAAAAAAGAAATCGAATAGCTTTATGTTTTTTTTAAATTTTTTTAAAAAAATCCATAATTTGTATACATAGGTATTTAAAGAAAACTAATTTGTTCCAAATTGACTAAATTAAACGTAAATATTTAAGAGCTGTTTTGTTTATAAATCAATGATCGGAATTTCACGTTTCAAGTAATAGATAGAAATGTACTTGATTTGTCAAGCAGATTGCATATCATAATAATGTCGAATATTTTCCTATAAATCAAATATTTAAGCAGTTGATGAAAGTAAAAGCACTTCAAAGGTCGAAGGCAAAATATAAAAACAATCAAATATTGAAAACTTGTTTTCACTAAATGTTCAGCTGATTTAAAATATTAATTTTCGTTAAAATTATATAAGTTGGAAATCATTTAAAAATGTGTGAGTTAATGATACATTATTATAAAAATGAGAAGTGTAATTGATTTTTTTTATCCCAAAACAGACTATAATCATTCTATGTTCATGATTTCTTTCTTTTTCAACATTTTAATAAATGTAATTTCCATCAAATTGACAAAAAAGTTTTTAAATATCGCTAAAACTTTTCCCAAAAATTTATTCATCAATTCTTTTTCGAATTCTAAATAATATGATTTAAATCAACTGAGCAAGATGAAATATATTCTTATTAACTTTTAAATATTTTCGAAGTAAACTTTTAGAATCTGTAATTAAAGCAGCCTATAATTATAGAATACGAGGACAAAATTAAAATGTCAAAGGTATTTGTCAAAGGTATAATGTCAAAGGTACTCTTGACATTTCGAGATGCATCAAAATGAACAAAAACTATCGAATACCATCCTTTAATTATTTTAATTAAAGCGATTTTCTCTTATTAAATTAAGGAGCTTATGGTTACCAAGCAACTGGAAAGAAAATTTCTGGATACTTACTCGTTATTTTAGGTGTTTTTCTGCATTGAGGAAAAATAGATTTAATGAGATATCCAAAACGACTAAGCCAGAAAAATCTGTAAAAATTGATAGTGTGGTAATGAGATTCAATGTCGGTAAATAATTTTTTGCTAATTGATCAGCTTTTGAAACATTTAAGAAGCTTTATTTGCTGTAGATAAAAATACACTTAAGTAATTGTCCGGATAGTTTAAGATTAAAGCTAAGTGTTATTTGAAGAATAATCTTTTTTCGGCATCCATCTTAGATTATTCATTATTTTTAATATTTTTATTGGCCTGATAATGCGCTAATTCTTTGAGATTAGAGTGTGATTTATAAACTCTCCCGATAATATAATATTAATACCAAGTACTGTGTACAGTATTTTTTTTGTGTCATCTGTCAAAATTGTTCCATGTACAATTTATATTTATTTATTAATCTTAATGAGCTGCTAATCTGGTTAGCAAAAGATTAAATTCAAGACTGAAAATTTATAATTTATATTCACGGCATACTTCTGGAGTAACTACCACTACGATTATTAAGCATCAATTCACTACTATATAAGGAATGCTAACTTGATTCAATCTAGAGGTACCTTTTGATAGATGCGGGTTGTCAATATTTAACGGTCTTTTCCCACATTGGTGACTTGCGGACGTGATATGATCACGACTATTTCGATGTATCATCCAGATTGAAAAGTTGTCTTGCTACTTGTGACTACGTCATCGTCCTCCTCACGCTGTTGCTTCTCAGTCTCATTTACACGCAACGGGTTTCTGCACACACTCGACTGCTAATAGCAACAGAGGAGAGTCTTCACAACCATGAACTTAATTTAGCTTTCACAGAAACCCGGTGACCTTAATCCAGCTCTCCCGGTCTTTCACAAATACAGCAACCAGTGGTATCCGTTCATCGAATTCTATCCCTCTATCCCTGAAAAAATTCTGGTGGGGGAGTATTGTAGCGTAAATACCACTGCGATTATTAAACATCAATTCACTAGTATATAAGTCATGTTAACTTGCAATCTAGGGGTAACTTTTGATAGATGAAGGTTGGCACTGTCTAATGGTCTTTCCAGGCATACTTAACTTTCAAACATTGTTTAGACTACGATGCACATGATTGTCCTTTTCAACAATCTTAGATAAAATTTCTTTGTAGTGGTCGATATAACAATCGATTATGTTTGTCAAAAGAAATCGATTAATCGAGCAAACACTTAATACTTTTAAAGAATTTAGATAATATAAGCTTTAAATATTAGGGAGATTCCGCTCTTTTAAGTTAGCTTCAGTAAGCTCTCGTTAATTTTAGATGCTACGTATCTTTACGTCATGTTGACGTAATTGACGCTACTAAGACGAAGCTACAAGCACGCTGTTTATATGTACTATATGTCGCTTTATGTTTAAGCCTACCTTCAAACTAGAATCATGAACATGGAATGCGAATTTGAAGGAATCTATCGATGAAATGAATTGGGCGATATTACTAAACTTAAGTGTGTAGTTGAAACCAAACTACTGTAAGTTATGGTCAGTTATGGATCTCATGCGTAAACCAAATTTCTTCATTCTTCGACCACAAATCTAAAAAATAAGCTTCATTCTTTATAGATGAATTCATCAAAAACTGACAAATTTTTTCTGATCATAAAATCACAGTTTTACGTAGAGTAAAGCCACAGCTTTGTAGAGATCGTCTACGTCAATTGTAAATATTTATTTTTGTTTTCTGGTCAAATTTGAAAGGATATCCCACTACGTTAGCGTTTTTAACGTACGGATTTTTGAAAAATCTCTTATTTTTTTTTCACGGGCGCATGCGTAGCGTATTTCACTAGAACTAACGTATGCCAATAGAAGTGGCATGCACAATTTTTTAAAACCTTACGTAAGGGAGCATATGGAAGCTAATGTAAATTTGCGAAATCTCCCTACTAAAGCTAAAAATAACGTAAATAAATGACACATTATGCGTAGAAATGGACGTACTATAGTTTCGCTTGTAATTATCAAAATCAATTTAAATCAGCTTTATTAAACAAAGATAAAAAAATATTAACGAGCACGTTTCGTTACTATTATAAAAATGAAAAAAAAAAAACTCCCTCTTTAACTCAAGGTTTGGCAGCAATGGGCATTTAGTGTTCAGCACAGAAAATAGGTGCAGAGACAATAAAATACTCTCCGTGTATATTATTCCCAGCCACGTTCATACACTTTTACTATTTTGCTGGGACTTACTTCATAAACCATTCTATGTGGGTTCAGGAAAAAAAACTGTTTTCTTAAAGCGAAATTTAAGAACCAGTTAAAGGTAAGGGTATCTAAATAATTGCTTCAAATTAGAAATTTTTTTTTCGAATCAATGTTTTGTTGCTCCATAAAATAATCAAAATTTATTACAGTCCTCATTATAAATTCGCTATAAACTAAATTCTATTCTATAAGCTAAACAACATTTATGAAAACAATTTATTACTTCCTGCATTTACCAAATTTTGAGCTAATGGGATGCATGCAAGTGGCGTAATGTGGGTATCTCGATCCTGATTGGTTGTTGAAACGACGCATTTGTTTACGTCAGCAACTGTTTTTTTCTCTTCGATATCGTGTAAGCCAAGCCCATCAAGTATCAATTTTCTTAAATAACACATTCAAAATTCTTTTGCAAAGTTCTTTCTCAAAGATTCAATTCTTTCACTATACATTTGCACAGGGACTTAACGCAAAGACAACCACAAAGCCACGTGGAACATTAACAAACTAATTTTGCATCGAAGTTGCCAGGTACACAAGATTAAAATATATCACGGTTACAATGAAATACATAAACAAATAATTAATATAAGCCCTTATGAAAAAATCGAGGTATAAATGAGGTATAAACAAGGTATATTTTAAAGGTATAAAGGAGGTTGTTATTTAAAGACGTCGTTGAGGTTGAAAAGGGTGCAAATGAATACCACAAAACCAACCTCAAATATACCTTAATATATACCTCCAGAGGTATATATGTTTCAACTTGAGGTGTTTAATTTTACATCNACTTTATAATAGTTTTTCAGAGTAAATAGTTTTGAATTTGTTGCAAACCACTTCTTGTGAAATTTTCCAAAGCACTTTTTGAAACTGTGCCAAGATATTTATTACATAGTCTAAAAATGTTAAAGGTTTTTCACTTAAATTATCCATTTTCGCAAATAAATCTCGAATGTTCATTGAAAATAATCTTAGCGGAAAATGAGTAAAAAATCGGAAAAAAAAAGAACCCACCGGAAGGGTAAATACACGCTCAATTGAAACCTTTTTCTACGCTATCTGCCTAAGAGAAAATTACCCAGCACCGCAGAATTTTTAGATTAAGTCTTTATTCTACCATGTTTGAAAAACGTAAACATTTTATCTTTAGAAAAGCAGCTTGAGCATTTTACTTTCGATATTGTTTACTTAGTTCGTTTTTTTGTAATACATGAAAACAAGTTATAAAAAACAAATATTTCTATACGTAAAAGAAATTTTTTGTTAGGGAAAAAAAAAGAAAAAAAACTAAGTTATGGCATTCTTGCTTATAAGTTGAGCACCGTCGCCTGTAAAATAGCTGTTTTACGTACAAACATGATAGCTGTTTTACATTTATTTTATAAGCAACTTATTACATACATGCACATCATTTACATAATTACCTCATCAGGACGATTATTTCATACTTTGCCTAAAAAGCATCCGGCATTTCGAAAAATAAAAATAATTGGTTTTGTTGGCGATCTCGTAAGTCTATAAATAAGAATCATGCATAGTACAGATAAGGAAGATATTAACCTCGAAGGAAAAGTGGATGAATACCCCAAGGAACCCTTTTACTGTAGCATAAGTACTAATTTTATAGAACGGATGATTTTTAATAGTTTCGAAATCTGACTAAGTTTATAAAATTATTACTCTTTATTAAACTACCAAAAGCCTTGAAAAAGCATTAAAAAAATCTATGTTTTAAATAAGCTATAGTTTATAAACTAATTTAATTTATTCTTGCTAGTTTTGCTGCGGTAGTCTAGTTAACTAACTATAGTTTACTGATATATTTTTTTAAAATATCAAGAAAGGCGAATTTAGCACAGATTTGGAATGTTGTACAACTAAACTAAAATATAAATTATCTTGTGTACCACATAACAGAAAAAGATTTCCAGGAAATGAAAAGATATAAACGGTCTCAACTTAGAATTTCGAAGTTATTTTTCAGCTTATAGCTTACTGCCATGCATTAAGGAAAAATGTTAGCGATGTAATCATGACCGTGATGTTCTTTAGATGCCCTGTTCTTATCATTTCGTGTTGTATTTATTTATACTATGTCAGAGAAACAGAGCATAAAAAGAGCCCAAATGATATTTTTCACAGGAATGTTACCTGGCAAGGTGCTTAAAAGAACATTTGACTACATTGTTGATGGTGATGGTTTCTTATGAAGTCTGTGTGGGCTTGCTGAGAATTCACTATAATTTTTATGGTGTTTGTTTTGAGGCTATCTTTCGTTATTATTTCGTAGAAATTCTTCGAAGTATGGTTGATTTTGTAATAACTTGTAGTTAGAAAAACAGAAATCATGATTTATTTTTATCATTTTGCGAAAATAAATTGCTCTAAAAGAAAAAGTATTCATAAAGAAGTTGAATCTACAACAAAAATAAAATCTGGTAAAATTACCGTAATTTATAGTAATGATATTACTGTTAAAAAACATAATTCTGATTAATGAAACAAAATTATAAGGTATTTAGTTTAATTTTCTTATTTTTCCGAGTATATAGTAATGGTTGTCTGAAAATTGCGGTTTTTAAAATTATAATTCACATTTAGTAAAAAGTTAATAGTGAAAAGTAAATTTAATCATATAAATGGTTTTTATGCTATGCTTTAAGATACCATGTTAAAATTACCAAATTTCACCACATTTACCAAATTTTATCACATTTTGTAAAACCATATTTTACGGTTAATTTTAACAAAATCATTGCTGAAGTATTTAGGTAGAAATTGCTTTGCCTTTTGGTGTTACCATATAGCCAGAAACACACCAATCCACTGGCCCCTGGTTAATATAGACATAGTCTGGTAGTTTTGACTTTTTCTTTTCAGTGTAGCATTTAAACTTCTTTCTATTTGAGCGATAACCATTGAAGTAAATAAAAACAGTTAATAGTTAATACAATATTTTTTGAAAAAAATATACTTAATATCTATACACTCTTTGTTTTTTAATACATATATGCAATTCTGGAATTTCTCGTATAACAAGTGTTTTAATGCTAAAAACCTGTTTGAAAACGGTATATTTCCTTCACTTACGTAAATATCGCACAATAACAAACATTTTATGGTTATGTAAAATGTTAATAAAATGTTTCATGTCTTTAAAATTATTATTTGAACCATAACTTAGATGATGATTGTTATTTTTTTATAATTTTTTAGGTAGAACATGGAGAATTATAAATTTGCAACTCGAAGCCTGTATTTTGGGGACAAAAATATTTTCTATAATGATTTTTCAGGAAAATCAGTTCAACTTTTTATCATAATATCGGTATTATGATTCGAAGAACAGGACGTAAAATATCAACAGTAGTTGACGGATGACAGATTAGAGGTTAGAGTAAGTTAGAGTTCGAGTCTCTATCAGGTTAACTGCTGGTGGTTTTCTTGGTTTTCATCATCATGTTATGCAAATACGGGTAAGTTTCATCAAAAATTGTTTCAAGAAGTCAAACTTCTCCTAAGAACTGATCCAGGAGTTCACTTGTCTTCTGGATTGGGTTCAAAATTGCAACGGTGTTGAGCATTGGTAGTCATAAACTTAAAATTGGGTCGGTTGTTTAACGACGGTTATAAAACATAATGATATGACAAGATTAAGCTACGTTAAAATACCATTTTAAATGAAAACAATAAAAAAATACTGTATTTTTACGTATGAGATGAAAATTTCAACATAATAAAATTAGTCTTCAATATATTTGCCGTTTTTCTATAGAAAATCCGGTGCATATTTCTGTTTAAATATTTAAAATAAAAACAACAAAAAATTTAATTTGGTTGAGTACTTTATAATAGTTTTTCAGAGTAAATAGTTTTGAATTTGTTGCAAACCACTTCTTGTGAAATTTTCCAAAGCACTTTTTGAAACTGTGCCAAGATATTTATTACATAGTCTAAAAATGTTAAAGGTTTTTCACTTAAATTATCCATTTTCGCAAATAAATCTCGAATGTTCATTGAAAATAATCTTAGCGGAAAATGAGTAAAAAATCGAAAAAAAAAGAAAAAAAAGAAGATATAAAAAAGAACCCACCGGGAGGGTAAATACACGCTCAATTGAAACATTTTTCTACGCTATCTGCCTAAGAGAAAATTACCCAGCACCGCAGAATTTTTAGATTAAGTCTTTATTCTACCATGTTTGAAAAACGTAAACATTTTATCTTTAGAAAAGCAGCTTGAGCATTTTACTTTCGATATTGTTTACTTAGTTCGTTTTTTTGTAATACATGAAAACAAGTTATAAAAAACAAATATTTCTATACGTAAAAGAAATTTTTTGTTAGGGAAAAAAAAAGAAAAAAAACTAAGTTATGGCATTCTTGCTTATAAGTTGAGCACCGTCGCCTGTAAAATAGCTGTTTTACGTACAAACATGATAGCTGTTTTACATTTATTTTATAAGCAACTTATTACATTTACTTTATGTAGTAAAATAAAATTGTGTTTGAATCCGCTAAATGTGTAGATTATGTCGATCTTTCAATAAGTTAGGAAGTGTCGGGGATTCTAGGAGTGGCAGAAACAACTCTATATTATTTTTGCTTTGCTGGATTGTAATTGGGTACTTGCACTTCAAGAAGAAGACCACGGATACCAACACACGTGGTCTATGACGTAAGAGCCAGATGATCATTCATAGGCAAATTAGTGTGTTAAAGTTGAGCTAAGTTTCTCTACATAAATTAGAATGTGAATCAACTTGAAATTAATTAGTATCGCACAGCGAATTTGTTTAAATATAATTTCTCATCTATGTCTCTTATTTAACTTAGATTTATTATTTGTTTATGTATTTTATTGTATCTGTGATATATTTTTGTTTTCTGTATCTGGCATAATTACCTGGCAAACTAACTGCCATAATTAGTTTATGTTCTACTTGACTTCATGATTGTCTTTGCGTTGAGTAAGAAACATATTGTGAAAGAATTGAAATATTTGAGAATGAATATTTGTGCGACAGTATAGAATGCGTCACTTAAGAGAATTCATTCGTGACAGGCTTGGCTTAATTGAAGTAGAATAGAAAGAACACTTCCTAACGTGAGCAAATGCCACGTTTCAACAACGAATCAGGATCGAGATGCCCTCACTTACAGGTACCCCATTGAAAAAAATTGATAAGGAATTGAAAATTCTATGAATGTGATTTCCCAAAGCATAATTTTAACTATTTTGTTACATGTTTCACAACATGTAGATATTTTTAAGCAAAATTATAAATTTATAATGAACTAGATGAATACCCGTTTTTCATACGGGTTATACATTTGTATTTTTTTCTTAATATTGAAAACAATTAGAAACCACTCCATAACAAAACAGTTCTTTGTTTATAGAAAATGGACATTTTGTTTCAAATTTAAACAATTTCTTTTTGACAACTCTCGTCCAACTGAATTCATTAATCTTAAAAAAGCAATGATTTAAAAAAAAATCAATGACTAGTTTTTGCCCTGCATTTTTGCTTACTGCAAGACAATTTTATCTTATTTTTACCTTAAATCATTTTATGATTATTTTCTATACTTGATCTTATTTTTCAGCAAATGTTTGATGGTCTTAAACATTGTATAAATAAAATCGCGATTCGAATTTCAATTCAGAATTACTTATAATTTCATTGCATTTAGCTTAGTTAATTTTATTGATACTGCTACCACTATTCAAATGAAATAACACTGGTAAATTCTAATCAATCTAATTTTTCTTCCTACTTGCTTGATTTAATCATTACGATAAATTCGTCTAAAACTCAAATTGATTTTTTTGATAAAATAAATAGCTTTTCCTGGCAACAAATTAATATACCGGAGTTCGAACTTTTCTGTTAGTACTGACAGAAATGTATTTACGATGGTGAAGAGCTTATTTCAAATAATTGCAACTCTCTGAGTAAACTTCTCTTGAATAATGGCATCTCTATCGGATTTGTGGACAGGTACTTGATTTAGAAGAAGATGACCTTCCGAGACGAAGTAATGGTTAGATTTCTGCTACGGTTACCCATCAGCTATGGCCCCCCTAGCATTGAAGATTCTGTCAGTTCGTCTTGAAACATAATTAAATGCTTGTTCCTACTTCCAGTAGGGTTAGATTGGTTTTAACATATTCCATTCAATTTTTTCCCCAAAAATATGATTTTACGTTTTTCAGTGGGTGGATGTATAAGCTAATTCAATACTTGAACCCGCGACAATTGACTTTCGAGTCTTCCGTCCATCAAAAATACATACTTCTACTTCGATTTTCAATGTTTCCATATATAATCTTCAGTGGTTGGGTGGAGCAGTTGGTTTGTCGTCGGCCTTCTGAGCCCAAGTTTTCGGGTTCGATCTCCGGTCCAGACACCAGATTTCGGGATACAGAAAATCCTCAGCGGCCATGTCGTATGATTATGCGGCATGTAGAAGATACCTGGAGTGCCTTACTGGCTCTTGGCATTTCCGGAAAAATTAAATTCCTAGTGCACTTAAGCATCCAAATAGAGTCTCGGTGCTGCCATCTAGTGTGGCAGAAACTAGACGTCCAAATTAGCATGACCAACGGTATCTCACCCATTGTGGTGGTCCTGAAAGAGTAGATACCACTTCTGGAGAGAACGCACTAGGTCTGCTCATCGGGAAGGAAATAAAAATATATAATCTTCATCTGACTTGCTCTTATTTCTTGTTTACGTTTCATTATTTAGGGGTATTCAGGTCTGTTTGTGAAATATTACCACCAGCCTGCAGCAACTGCACCTGCACTGACAGCATCGTGATGCTCCCCTGAAGAAACTGCTATGTGATTGTACTTTCCCCTTTTTATTTATATATTTGATTGGTGCTGTTATCGGTGAATTCAATAGATTTTGATGTCTCTTACTGATTTTTAAATTTTTAGTCCGGTATTTTATGTTAAATTTAATTAGAATTTCTTAAAATACTTTTCTTCGTGTTATAACATTGGAAGAGCCTATATATATATATATA
>NC_092207.1:75200380-75215153 GCF_043381705.1 Parasteatoda tepidariorum | reverse complement strand
ATAGTTTATGTACCTCATGAACACCTTTTTTCCTGCCTTTGAGGAATATCCCATTTTAGTGTTTATATATATATATATTATGCTTGTGTGAGAAGTTGGGGAAAAACATTAGCTACATTGGCTGCAAAAGCTTTATATAAATCTATATAGCTTTATTTAAATCTGTCTATCTATATTTATATATGCTAATTTTAAAGACAAAGACAACATTAAGTACAATTTGTGCAATATTTCTCTAAATTAGCTTACATCAAAAAGAAAAAAAAGGCAGGGTTATGGGGAAAATGAAATAATTTAACATATAATTTTTACAATAACAATTAAAAAAGGAAAAAAAAAGTCATAATTATTCAGCCGGAGTAAATGAAAATTAATTTTCGTTCTATGCATCTAAATTTCAAAAGTACTAACAGTGACATGAATTATTACCATAATCAAAAACAACCATAAATGAAGTTCGCCATTTCTTTATCCCAACAAATTTAATCTTTATTTAAATACGTATTGAATTCGTGGGTTACTTAGCAACCGTTCGTTTTACATTTAATGACCGGAAATCAGTTCTGAAAACTAATATCAAATTTGTTATAGTTTTTTCCCCCTTTTAAATCTATTTTTAGATATTAAGAATCGTTTGAAATAAGGCTGATTTGACATTTCAATTTTGTAGTTTTATGTAGCATGCTTAGTATTAAGTAAAGAGAAACTAATATAAGGAATAAAGTCAGTAAAATGACTTTAAAATAGAAAGCTCATTCGAGTTCGTTAAGTTCGAGTTCGTCGTCGAGTTCGTATTTTTCATGCTGTGTCTGTTTAGGGCACGTCATGAGGAGTGATAACTGAATACAAACTTTGACTGAAAAACCAGTTGGTGCATCTTTTGATTATGAACTGGCTGTTAGTGCGCATTTTTAACAACCACCTTTTATAATCTAAATCATCTGTATTTTCAGTTTTCGAAAATAATTGCTGAAAATTATATTGAAATAGGCTCCGAAATGGTTTTATAGTGATTTAATTATTTTGTGTCTAATTTTCCAAGCTCACCTAATCCTTAAATTACTATACAACAGCTATTTATGTGCTTATTTGAATGAAAATATCTACATGAATTATTATAAACCATAAAATTAAGGTGTCTTAGAGCATTCGAAATTCGATTGGTGAAAGAATTAGCGAAAAATTAGAATTCCAAGCAGACGGATTTAAAAAATTTAATTTTTCAAAATTATACCAATTTCAACAGTACAAAAGATTATATCTTTAAATTATGTTCTTTTATCCTAAAATATTCAGATTTTAATTTATTCTTTGCTGTAGAAATATGAAAGACGCATGTTGAGACATGACAGTGTGGGAGTATTTTTCATGATTTGACCTGAGTCTCTCAGCTCTTGTGCTGAAAACATGAACTCCGTGTCGAAACATGATACTCCCTAAATTGATACTCCCTGGGCATTTTGGACGCAACTATATGGCATTATTTCGGGTAAGACCCATTTCACTTTAAGTTGGATAACTGCGCCATTCACACACCGAGGCATGCTCATCCACGATTTGGTGAAATAGGTGATCAAAAACTGTGGATTGGCTCACTTAGAGCCCCGATCTAAATCCCATAGATCACTTTTGAGGCATATTAGAAGGCAGATTGCTTTCCAGCCAAATCGAACATTCTCACTGGCAGTATTTGCTTCTGCTGTAATGATCAATGTAATGTGTGCATGTGGGAAGTCAATCCTATACTGCCACTTATCAAAAATTGGTAGAAAATCTCCCCAGACGTATGCCTGTTTTCATCGATACAAAAGTTTGTCCGCCTGTCTGTCCGCAGCATCAAATGATGCAAAGCTCTTCCAATGAATTAAAGCGGCACTGCAAGTTAATGTGACGTTAAGTTGATGTTAAGTTAATGTGACTCTTCGGTGATGCAGTCTGTTAAGGAGTTTCTCCTACCACTGAATGGAGAGTTGGTGATAGTGAGTTCGATCCTGACAGCCAATAGAAGAACCGGAATGCATGCGCAGCAAGGTGAGCGTTAAATCTGTCGGGACTAGAAGTCCTCATGTCGTTTGTGGTCATGAGAGACGGATGCCCGTCCAGGCACTGTCTAAGTCATCTGACCATGGTCAAAAGTAATTGTCATTCCAACCGTTAAGAGTGAGTGGTTAAGTGATGAAGACGATCAACTGAAGAGATATGTAAAAGTGCGTGAAAATTCAAAATAATATTTAGTTGTCAATGTTCTTGACTCATTCATTTGATAAAACAATTGAAACCATTATTTTCCGTATTTTAGGGATTAAAATACTCGAAACCGTTGATTAACGTAGATTGCAATTTATTTTTGTCCCTTTAATAATTTCTGACTCAAATCAAAACGAGAGGCTTTCAATATTTAATTTGTTTCTTTGAAATTGATTAGGGTACAAAAAGTTTCCTCACATACAAACATATTTTGAACATGTCCTATTAAAAATAAGTATGAACCTCATTTATTAGCATAATTAGGTTAAGAACAGCCAATTAAGCTTTACAGAGAGAGTTTCAACATTGGAGGACTCCCATTTCTTATAATTCATTAATTAAAAACTATTAAAGACATATATAAATTGTAACATAATTAATCCATTAAGATACTAAAGTATTTTAAGCGCTTTTATTACTTTTTAATTTTTAATTATAGTACTGGCTATAAAAATATAAAACTTCAAGGGACTGATGTCGGTTTAGAAACCCGCATACAAAGAATAAATTTTGATTGCTAAAATCGTAGCTTCATTTCAAGAAAGACAAAAGGAAAATCAATTACTCAAATGTACATTTTTAAAACAACGAAAGAAAATTGATTTTTATGAAACAGAGTTTTTTTCTTTTAGAATGTATTATAGTACTTTTTAAAGTAGCTTTGAAAAGACTTTGAAAAGGATGATTATTCTTTAGCTGTTAATGAACTACCCGTTAATGATGTTCTTAAAATGAAGAAGAGGACAGGAATTTTCTTTAGAAAAGAAAATTTTTTAAAAAAATGTCATTTCCCCAATTTTTTTTAAAAATATTTTTTGGAAGTTAAACCTAACCTGAGCTTAAAGTACATTTTTATAAAATGTCACCAATAACTTTTTTTCTGAAAATTACCTGCTTTTTTTAAATTGATTTTTAACATTTGATTTTTAATTGATTATTAATTTTTTGACCATAAGAAACTTTCGACTTATACCTGAAATTCGTAATGTATCTGAATACTATGAAATGAATAATTAACTGTAATGTAGAGATATACTTAGTAAAGTTATTCTAAAATTGGTCAGTGAAGAATGGAGAAGGGAAGAAGGCCATGTTTAATAACTAACAAATTAAATGATTGTAAGCAGAAAAGAGAAATAATATGATGACATGATATTTTTTAGGCTTCCTAATAAGCAAATTCTTTGCCTGTCACACAAGTGATACCTATTCAAAACTATTGTTAATGACTAAAACTCCCTTTGTTGGTCAAGCATGAATTCCTAACAAATGTAAATCTTCACTCACTTCTAATAAAGGTGGTAAAAGTAATGCTTCGAGTGCATGAAACTAGGCGTTCATTCTCAAGACTCACAGAACGTGAAATGTACCTTTTTTACTGTCTTTGAGGAATATCCCATTTTAGTGTTCCGAAACAGTCTCCAAGCATTTTTGGATTTCTGTTTTGCTTCATAACGATTTTACAGTGTTGAAATATCTTGGTAGAATCGTTTCCTCTGTTCATGGCTCATAGAGCTTATATTTTCAGGGAAAAAGTACAAATACAAAGAAAGGAATGGATTTCTAGGGACAGATTAAATTCTAAAGATTTTCAATTTTATTAAAGTTCAGAAACCAGCTCTCAATATTTCTAAGTTTTGTTTCTGCTAAAAATTTCGGCTGGTTTTCACAATAAAAGATTCTTTTAATAAATCTAAAAAAGACATCTAAGTGAGCAGTTCTTGTGCTTGTATTAGGCTTTAGCATAAAAAATTACCAAAGAAACCGCTGCATTCCTTCTTTTAACAAAATAATCATTGTCAACCAGTGCTAATTACAAATATATTTTATATCAAGTGCTTGTATCAAGTAAGTATTCTATATCAGATTCAATTAACAATGTAACCTAGCTGTCACTCCATGTCAACAAATTCTATCAACTCATCTTACAATATTTGTTTTGGTCAGACTTTCTGGTTATCCATGACTTTTTGAACCTTTTGTATTTTAAACTTCGTTGTGATTCTAATATTTTGCTTCAATTAATGATATTCATTCCCTTATACTTAATTTTAGAGTTAAGATGCATTTTAACTTCTGTGCTTTAGCTTAAAGTAACGTTAAAATTAGGTTCCGTGCTTTTTGATTAAGGAGTTTTACTACGCCTTTGTATTTTATGCTGTAAATATTTTTCATATTGTACTTAATTCTTTATATGTCATTTATACTTGTTGTTAATATATATTTTATGTTTTATGTATGTTTAATGTATGTTTTGTATGTAGAATGTATGTTCTACTCTCGTGTGCCCTTGAATAGGGCGGTTCGAGATATGAATAAACGATATCAGGTGCTTGAGCTTTATATTTTAGTCATAGCTGTCTCAAAATGTGTAGGTAAGAAAATGAGCATGGCTTGAAATGAACACAACTCAAAACGTGCTTTTAAACATAATGAACATAAGAAAATTAATATAATGATTAAGAAAATGGACACAGCACAAAAAGTAGATTTAAGAAAACGGACATAGCGACATAGGGACATAGCTCGAAATGAAAAGGGCATAGATTGAAATGCTAATTTTAGAAAATACCCATACTTCAAAATTCTTATTTTAGAAAAAAATGGTCATAGATCAAAATGCGTATTCAAAAAAATGGGCACAGCTCGAAATGCGTATTCAAAAATGGACACAACTCGAAATGCGTATTTACGAAAATGGACACAACTCAAAATGCTTGAAAATCTTGAATTGCGTATTTAAAGAAAATGGACATAGCTTGAAAGGCTTATTTTAGAAAATACCCAAAGCTGAAAATTCTAATTTAAGAAAATGGGCATGGCTCAAAATGCTCATTAAAGAAAATGAACAATTTAAAAATTCTTTTCTGAAATAATTAATACGCCGTTTAAGAAATGAATCTTTTTCCCGGAACCCAAACATTGAGATTTTATTATTGTTCTAAAGAGCGCTGTTTACTTTTCAAATAGTGAAATATTCCTGATGTTTACTATTGCAAATAAATCGTTCTTTATAAATAGCTGAGATACTTTTATGAGTAAGAGTTTTGACAAAACGACAACTTTCGAAAGATATATGTTTGACATGGCAAGGCACTTCAGGATCTTAAGAAGCTTGTCGATCAAAATAACCTGAGGGTATTTTTCCACTAAGGAGTCAGGCGGGTTATAAAACAACGCCTAAAACATACTCCGGGAGAAATATCTTACTTAGTATTATCTATGTTTTCTTCCTTCAAGAATTTTTATGGTCGGAAATAGTAAATGGCCCAATTTTTCTCCTAATATGTCTATTCATGGGCAGACCCCAAACTTAGCAGGTCATAAATAGTTGAAAAAAATATTTACGACTTTACGAAGCATTAAATTTAAAATAAAAATATTGACGTAGTTGTAAAAGTATTTTCTTTTTATCTAGATATTTTTCAGGATACTCGTTGAAAACAAGAAAGCAAAAGCCTGAATAAAATAACTTTATTAGTTTTAGGAAATTGATAGCCATAGACATATTTCATTTTATTTAAATAATTGACTATTAATTTTCGATTGTTTAACATCGTTTATATAGTAAAATATTTGTTACCAACTCGGTGGGATGATCATATAAGGTTAGACGGAATAAAAAATGGAGAAGTTTGGTGTGTTAGAAATACAAACACGATACACTCTAAACATTGTGCCATTGAAATTTAAAGTACAAACACACTGTATCATTTATTTTCTTCACATAACAGCTAAAACAGTACCATTGAAATTAAAGGTACAAGCACATTGAACCATTTATTTTCTTCAGATAACAGTTAAATAGTTTATGTACCTCAATATAATAGACGCCACCGAAGTCAAAGGCAGAAACTCATTGTACTATTTATTTTCTTTATCTAATAGTTAAAAACAGTACCATTGAAAAGAGTAACATTACCATTGAAAGTACCATTGAAAAAAAAGTACCATTATTTTCTTCATAAAAGAATTACATGGCTTATGTACCTCACGAATATAGAAGGCACCAAGAAAACCAAAGGTACAAACTCATATTATTTATTTTCTTCATATAATAGTTAAAAGCAGTACCATTGAAATCAAAGCTCATATACCTCATTATTACATAGTTTATCTACCCCATGAATAAAGAAGACACCATGGAAATCAAGGGTACTAACTCATAATACTATTTATTTTCTTCATATAATAGTTGAAAACTTCACTATTAAAGTCAAGGGTGCAAGCACATTGTATCATTTATTTTCTTCATATAACAGTTAAAACAGTACTATTGAAATTAAAGGTACAAGCACATTGAATCATTTATTTTCTTCATATAACAGTTACATAGTTTATGTACCTCAATATAATAGACACCACAGAAGTCAAAGGCACAAACTCATTGTACTATTTATTTTCTTCACATAATAGTTAAAAACAGTACCATTGAAAAGAGTACCATTACCATTGAAAAAAAAGTAGCACTATTTTCTTCATTTAACAATTACATAGTTTATGTACCTCATGAATATAGAAGGAACCAAGGAAACCAAAGGTACAAACTCATAATACTATTTATTTTCTTCATATAATAGTTAAAAACAGTACCAATGAAATAAAAGCTCATACATTTCATTATTACATAGTTTATGTACCTCATGAACATGGAAGACACCATGGAAATCAAGAGTACTAGCTCATTGTACCATTTAATTTCTTCCTATAACAGTTGAAACTTCATTGAAATTAAAAGTGAAGGCACATTGTACCATTTATTTTCTTCACATAACAATTGCATAGTTTATGTGCTTCATGCATATAGAAAAAACCACGGAAATAAAAATTACAAACACATTGTACCATTTATTTTCTTCCTATAACAGTTACACAGTTTATGTACCTCTTGAATGTAGAAGACACCACATAAATCAATGGTAAAAACACATTGCACCATTTTTTTCTTCAAAGAAAAAGTTTAAAACAGTACCATTTAAATCAAAGGTACAAGTACATTCTACTAGTTATTTTTTTCATATAATAGTAGCTGTTATATGAAGAAATATACCTAAAATATGGAGGTAAAAATGTTTAATTTTTTTCCTCTGAGATATTGTTTTTAGAGTACATCAACACTACTATTCAGGATTGCAAACGAAAACTAATGAAGTGCACTCAGACTGCTTGTAACTAATTAACCAGTTCCCATTATAGCACTAAAAGAGAATGTAGTCGTGCTAAAAATGATACAAGCCGTACATAACAACACGAGGTTGAGCAATTTTTTGTGACTGAAAATATTTGCACTCAAATAAAGTGCTGCACAAAGCTCAGATCAGATTAAACGCTTCTTTACTCAGACAAAGCGCTGCGCTGATACCAGAAATCCCTCACAAAGCTCGGATCATATTAAGCGCTTCTTTACTCAGAAAAAGTGCTGAGCTGATACCAGAAATCGAAATTTTCTAATTGCCACTAATCATTTCATCAAAAGCAACTATAAATTCGTATGAGATCATAATGTTTGCCTGCCCTGGGTTTCGGCAGAACAGATTTTAAGAAAATACTGTTTAAGAAAACTTTTACTCCATTGAATCATATTTGTAGATGAATAACCGTATTACGCTCAACTTACCTAAACTTCAAAACCACAATACTGACTGGTTTTCTGCTCAGAACACAACCATTAAAGAGTCATTTTACATACAATTCCAAAGTTCCAAAACGCTTAATGTGTAGGTGAAAAAAAAGCCATATTTCAGAATAGTATTCACGTGAATGTGATTGGAGACGACATAGATTAGAAACCCAACACTACCACTTACTGCAAAACACTGACACACTAAATGCTAAGGAATTATTCTACACGAAGTGAAACTTGCAGGTGGCTTGTTATTTTTTCAGAGCGTTTGTGAATTTACTGTCCTCGATGCTTGGATAGTTTTAGAGAAATTGTTTGTCATCCAAATTACGTATAGCGAGCTCCTTCTTGTGTTTGTTAAAGAATTACGAAATAAAATCTTGCACATCATATAGCCCTTAATTCATAAAATTCTGTCTCTAAAATAAAATAAAAGGCCTTTTAACAATACAAGGGTCATTATGAAACTTCTGATGGTTATGAGATATGTTAGAAACCATTTTGTCGATATTTTGTTGTCACTTTAACATCATGCGGATATTCTTCATGGCTAAGCTAAGGTTTTTAATTAATGTTGGAACTTCCACAGTTTAAAAAGTGTACGCTAATGCGTATCGTTTAACTTCGCGACTTTTGTTTATTTTCATGTCTTTAGTTTATATTCGAGTCTTTGCTTAGATTCGTGTCTTTTGTTTATATTCGTGTTTTTTGTTTATATTTGTGTCTTTTGTATATATTCGTGTCTCTAGTTTATATTCGTGTCTTTTGTTTATATTCGTGTCTTTTGCTAATATTCGTGTCTTTTGTTCAGTTTCGTATGACTTGTGTTCCAGTCAACGAATAATCTGTTATACAATTTTATATTGTACTGTTATATTGTCATTACATCAATAACAAATATCCAAAAAACTAATCTCCAAAAACCCTTCTCTAAAGTATTTTTAACAATATTCATCATTTAATAAATAATTTATTTTGTAAAAAACATTACTTTCTCATGAGGGTCAAATTAACTCTAATGGGTAAATCCAATATCCGGCTGTTCCAGAGATATTATAAATCTTGTAGTGATCTTGGAAATATTTTTTTTAATTAACTTAAGTTGAGGAACATAAGTAGGGGACTGAGTAACAGTTTGTTGGGTGACAGCTTTTCCAAAATTGAAGACTATTTACCTATTATTTACTATACAATTTTGCTTAGTAAAAAATAAAAAGAATAAATAAAGGTACAAAAATATGTTAGCGTCAATTATAAAATCAAATATATTATTTAAAAAAAAAATGCAAAATATTAAAAGTTTATAAAACTGGAGAAAAGTATGAAAATAGATCGAACAACATTCCAAGTTTCAATGTTATTTTTTACATTTTGAAGCAACGATATTTCAGTTTCAAAAAAGAAACTCTACGTGAGAAGGCAAATAAAACTTTTTGTAGAAAATTCTTGTTCTCATATACGGAATTGTAAAAAAGTTATCGAAAAGTTGAAAGTTTATGTTTCGAGCAGACATATTTATTTTTTTAAAATATTCTGTTTTTTTTTCTTTGAAAGAGGTCAAACTTTTCTAATCAAAAATACGCGTGTACATTTCAAATGAGACTAAAAATTATATAACTCGTGATAAATTTAAAATAAAAATTTGTAAGAGCTATATTCGAAGCTCTATTTTAAAAGAAAAGGAAAATATTATAATTTGCTGCCGTATAAATATTAGAAAAAGATTCTCTTGCATAGTTAGAGTTGAACGAAATTAATTATCACAATGTATGTATGTATATATATCAGAGTTGGCCAAAAATGTAATCTTTTCATTTTTTGATTACAGTAATCAATTACTTGTAATCATGATTACAATTTTCAAAAAATTTTGATTACAGCTGTAATCATGATTACAATTTTGATTACAGTAATCAATTACTTGAAATCATGATTCCAAGTAATTGCGATTACAAGTAATCACAACAAAAACGATTACGATGTAATTATGATTACAAGTAATCAAAATATTTGATTACATGTAATCATGATTACATGTAATTTGATTACATGTAATTTGATTACATGTAATTATGATTACATGTAATCTAAATACACGATTACAAGACTATGTATTCCTATAAATGATTATATTTTACAGTAGATAGCAGAATGTATTTTATACTGATACATTTTGCTTATATATATTACGCTTATAAGGAACTAAAAATTTGTGTAAATAAAACACAGAATTTGACGATTATAAAAAATAAAAAATGTAAAGATAAAGGAAAATGTAAGTATTAACAAATATTTAGTAAATGCTACATTTTGGACGAATTTCTTTAAATAAATTAAGCTAATTATAATAAAGTGTTCCATAAGTGAATTCTATTTTTGAGTTGTGCAAAAAAAAAATTGAATTAACAAGCATCAAGTCTCTAAGCTTAAGATACCGAAATATGTAAAAAGTAAATTTATTAACATATCTAATATTTTGAAATCTCTTCCTCATGTCTTAAATATTCAGATCATATTTTGAAGATTGCAGCTACCTTCAGAAGAGTGGAAATCAAGAGTCTTAGCAAGTCTTATGACCTTGTGCCAAAACCTGAAATATAGTATTAAATTTCCCAACGTTAAATCTTGTCTGAATAAATTAGTTATTTTATATTTTAAAACCGCCATTGAACAGCCAACCAAATCTTGAGCTTACAGCACAACAGCGTAGCTTTGTAATATTGAACCCAATCCAGAACACAAAGGAGCTCCTGGACCAAGTATTAGAAGAAATTCGCCTTTGTGGAGGACTTTTTGATAGTATGAACACGCATTTGCTTTACAGGTTGCGAAAAATCACGACACCTTCCATGGTTAGCTTGTTGGCAAAAGGACTTCAGACTTGAGGAACCATCTACCAATGAGCATATTTTACGTCAGCACTAGCCGGTGCGAGCAAGGTGCAGAATTCGTATCGACCAGCCATCGTTGGGATTCGAAACCGGCTCACCTCATTTGAATTGAAACGTTCTATACCATGAGCCACCACGGCTCAGTTAGTATATTTAATATTTTATGGCCGCCGTTCAACAGCAGGCCGAATTTTCAGTGTATGGTTACTGATGTTTAATTCCGTTGCTTTATAATTTTGAACCCAATCCAGAAGACAAGGGAACTGCTGGAGGAAGAATTGCGCGAAATTTGCATTCGTAGAGGACTTTTTGATGGAACTAACCCGCATTTGCGTTACATCGAGAATAAAACCACGAAAACCTTCCACGGTTAGCCTGACGTCAAGGGGACTCTAATGCATGATCTATATACCACCATATATGGCAGTACTTTTACTTTCGTTACTTGTACCGCCGGTACAAGTAAAAAGTACGTACTTTTACTTGTACTTCGTTACTTTTTAAATTTAGTACTTTTACTTGTACTTTCGTCAATTGTTTAGGGAAAAAGAACAAGTATATGTAACGGAAATGTCGAATGTCTAAAATTATGTTTATGCCCGACCTTGTCAGACAAACCCCAGTCAAATCTCTAAGAACTTCAGAACTATTTGTGCTATTGAAAACTATTATAATTACTATTTTAACTCTTGAAAACTCGAAGGTATTAATTTAGCCGCTGATACTAAAATTCGCTTACAAATTTTAATTCTTCCGTTAGGCAGAAATGTTCGGAAAATGATTTTCTCGCATGACTTCAGCATGAGCCATTGTTACAAATAAAATTGTAGACTGTTCTGTTTCAACTTATACTGCACATGCAATTATTTTTTACTAGCTCAAGATCACAAAGCTATATGAAACACCGTGTTTCCTTTGTTTGTTTTTTGCTGATAAATTCAATAGTGTTTCTGGATTAAATGGATACTGTCTTTTCCTACAGTGTTTCACAACTACTCGTAAATCCAATGCCTTCAAAGATTCCGAAAAATTGCTTAAAAAGTATCAGATGTATCCCATTCTTGATCCTCCTTCGGCGCAATGAGTGAAAAATCCACGTTAAAACACACGCCTAGGAACTCTTGAGATTCAACCAACTCTTGAGGCATATCAAAGACTATTGATTCAACCAACACTTGAGGCATATTCAACACTTCTGATTCAACCAACACTTGAGGCATATCCAACACTTCTGTTTCATCACAAGGCACTTGGACTTCATTCAACACTTGAAGTTCCTCATCCCCTTGAGGTTCGTCATTCCCTTGAGTTATATCCAACACTTGGTCTTACTGTCACCGTAACTTACAGTTACAGACCAGGCATCAACCGCAATCGATGCGAGACTACGTAACGTTTAGCTGAGCATACACCCCCCCCGCGGATGCTACAGCATTGCAACGTAAAAGCCAAGCTTCAGCTATGGAAGCAACAGCCAGCGTAGCCTCGTATCGACTACAGTTGAAGCTCGGCCTGCAACCTGTAAGTGAAGGGGGCTGTGGAGCCAGGAGTTGATGATCGGCTTGTACGTTACAATTCTGTAACACCCGTGGTAGAGGTGGTGGATGCTCGACTCAAGCATTACGTAGCCTCGCAAAGACTTCAACAGGCTGAGCAAACAGCAATCAATCAATGCGAGGCTACGCAACGTTTGAGCTTAGCATTCACTCCCTCCCCCACAGACACAACAGCGTTGCAACGTACAAGCCGAGCTTCTTCTCCGGGTCCTACAGTCACCGTAAATTACAGTTACAGACCAGGCTTCAACCGCAATCAATGCGACACTACGTAACGTTTAGCTTAGCATACACCCCACCCCCACGGATGCTACCGCATTGCAACGTAAAAGCCAAGCTTCAGCTATGGAAGCAACAGCCAGCGTAGCCTCGTATCGACTACAGTTGAAGCTCGGCCTGCGACCTGTAAGTGAAGGGGGCTGTGGAGCCCGGAGTTGATGATTGGCTTGTACGTTACAATTCTGTAACACCTGTGGTAGAGGTGGTGGATGCTCGACTCAAGCGTTACGCAGCCTCGCATAGACATCGACAGGCTGACCAAACAATCGCAATCTATGCGAGGCTACGCAACGTTTGAGCAGAGATTTCACCACAACCTCCACAGACGCAACAGCATTGCAACGTACAGGCCGAAGATCTACTCCGGATGCTACAGTCACCGTAACTTACAGTTACAGACCGAGCTTCAACCGCAATCAGCGCGAGGCTACGTAAAGTTTGAGCTGAGCATCCACTACCTCAACCTCAACCCCCCACCTCATCCTCCCTTGACAAAAACTTTCCTTTCGATTTGAAAACGCCTACTTCGATGGATTCCCCATTGAACAGTTGACTTGCTACTTGTGACTGCGACATTATCCTCGTCCTGGCTCCTTTTCTTTAACCCATTTTGTCATGGAAACGAAATTGGTTTCATCTATGGAACTAAAATTCCAAAACTAAATTAAAGAATGTGTTTAGTTCATCGTTACATAAAGCTCGGCAGCTATTTTTTTTCTAATTATTTTAAAAATCTAAAATGTTTCATTCGTGTGGTTTTTTCCTACCAGCTGCTGTCTGCAGCTTGTTTTGAAAGGCGATATTTTCAAACAAATAATTTTGCTTCCAATAAAATAAATAATATAATTTCTGAGTTCAAATCTGCTTCTTTTCATAACATATTAGTAATATTGAGTTATTCTGATATGTTTGAATCGTACAATTGTTTCAGATACTTATAGAGAGATTGTTTAAAAAGGCAATATGGTTGCTATATTTAGAAAAAAACTCAATCTTTTTTCAGTTCAAATTTGGCTTAATACTATGAGGGGCTCCTTCTCTGAAAGAATGGTCCCAATTGTTAAGTAATCAAATGGAGGATAATTTTAAAAGTCAAATTGTTGGATAGAATATTATTTAATATTCTGAATAACATTATTGAATTTGATATTATGTATTATTGAATATAATATTATGTATTATTACATATAATATAATGTAGTATTGAATGCAATATTATGTATTATTGATTATAATAATATTTTATGTAATATTATGTATTATTGAATATAATATTTTATGTAATATTATGTATTATTAAATATAATATTTTATGTAATGTTATTAAATATTTCATTAGTTCTTGTATTAGCAGTAATTAAATTATTGCGCATCATGCTGGATGTTCATACCAAAAAAATTTTCATAGCTTATTTATCAAGCATATAATAATTCGTTAATGTGTCTACTTCTCTATTTGGTTAAAGCTTAAACAGAAAATAAGCATAAGATGCTCGTATATAGCTTATCATGTTTATGCTATACAGACTAGCTTTTTAGCAGTTCATGCAGGTTAGCATTGTGAAGCATATAATCTTGCAGACATAAGATTGTAGTCATAACAATACATAGCAGAAACTAGCTCATTCCTGTTGTTACTATTGCTATTTCTAGCACGACACTTTTGACTTGGAAATCCTTAAATTTTATTATTATTAATAGTTACCCAATTTATGATCTGTTATGTTATCTGATTTTAAATGTTTATTCTATTATTTTCAACTCTGTTTACTATGCAATTTAAACTTCATTACCTGGTCACTTGATTACCCGATGTCTGCCATAAACTGTACTTCGTGTAACTATTTGTGACATGTCATTTAAATCGACTATGATATTGATATGTGATCTTGATTCAATATAAAACGATGGAGTGTTTGGGAAATTTTAATCATGCCCACTATACAACAGAGTTGTTGGGGAAATATGAAAATGATCCCATTATAAAACACTCTTTTTATGCTGGAACATTAGTTTGTGACACCTACTTTTTTGCTAAAGAGTTTGTTGTAAGATAATTAATTAGATTTGAAATTTTGAGCCTACTTCATTTGTGAAAACCTTATTTTTGCTTTTTTTTATTTTAATCAAGCGACTCAGGGGATAGAGCACAGGTGATAGGATGGATCATTTAGCCT
>NC_092207.1:75145456-75199880 GCF_043381705.1 Parasteatoda tepidariorum | reverse complement strand
TGTTACAAATAAAATTGTAGACTGTTCTGCTTCAACTTATACTGCACATGCAATTATTTTTTACTAGCTCAAGATCACAAAGCTATATGAAACACCGTGTTTGCTTTGTTTGTGTTTGTGTTTTTAAAACGCGTTTCTATCGAGTAAAACAATTCTAAATCAATGGTAATTTAAATAAATAAAAATAATAAACTAAAAATGAAAATCAATAGATAGAATTTCTTTTTCGCGCAAATCCATAAAAAGTTTGATATTAAAATTATATTTGATTTTAAAATTATACTATACGATTATATTATAAAATTATATTATAATATTCTTTCGAAATTAAAAATAAATTAATGTCCATAGCTTTCCAAATTAAAAATAATTAAATAAATAACAACAATTTTGCAAAAACTTTAAAGAACGTAAGAATATTATTCAGTAAAATTTTAGGTTGCTTTGAATTTTCGATTTCCTAGAAATGTACTTTTAAATCATTACTTTTTTTGCTTAGTACTTGTACTTTTACTTGTACTTTTTACTCATTCCTTTTTAAAATAAGAACTTTTTACTTTTTACTTGTTACTTTTTTTAAAAATACTTGTACTTTTACTCGTTACTTTTTAAAAGTAACGTTGCCATGTATGTAAACCACTGAGTATATTTTACGTGAGCTCTGTGGTCTGTGAGCGCCGGGTGCAGAATTCAAGTCAACCAGCCATCTCCGGGATTGGAACCCGGTTCACCTCAGTGGGATTCATACTTTATGTACCCTGAGCCACCACGGCTCATTTAGTATGTTTAAAGTTAGATATCACTCGAAAAATTGAAATCGTTTCTTAAAGTAAGGCATCGCAATCAAAAGGAGATGGCGCGATCCATTCTGACGCACAGCTTTTATCGCTGTGAATCGAACTCCGTCCGAAGCAATGGTTGTCGAAGTCTCTATCCACCACACCAAATAGGGGCGAAATATATTACAATATAATAAAATATCTGAAAGGAAGTACTCTTAGAGAAAAACACAGAGAGAAATTTCTATTGTCTGCAACTCTATATTCACTCGTTTATAGGCGTGTGAAAAAGAACTTAATAGTGAATTTTTTTTTGTCTCTTGTTATTTTTACAGATTTTTTTCAGCTCCTTATGATATCTCTTTGGCGTATATAAGAAACCACGTTCTTGTTAGATTCTTTCATAAATACTTTACAAATTCACTTTCTTTCGGGCAGCAATAAAATGAATTTAAAAAAAGAATTCTTCTTTCCCGTTAAATATCTGATTCTCAAGAGGAAATATCAAACAGTTGGAATGTGCTGAAAGTAAGAGAAGTCTTTTCGAAAAGAATAATTGTTTTATTCAGCGAAGGAATTTCAAAATGTAAAATAAATTAAATAGACTGTTCTTACTATAGGGAATGAATATTGAGTTATATTTCTACGGTTAGAAGTATATAATTTAACTTGAATTGTAATGTATATAATATCATAATTTTAATATATTTAATTTCATATGGCAAATAAAAATTTGAGTGAAATCAGTCGAATAGTTCCTGAGAAATCGACGAAACTACGACTTTTTCAAATTAAGCTTTCTCAGGAACTATTCGAACGATTTCATTCAAGTTTTGTATTTTTGCATTGTAAAAACACATTCTTATACATTCATTTCGTATAATTCTTGATACAATACATTTCAGTCCCTGAGGAGTCGAATTTTAAAAAAAAGTAGTTAAAATTCGTTTTATTAGGAACCGATTTCGTAATTTTTGTATTTTGCCATGTAAAATTACGTACTTTAAAATTATATAAAAAAATGTATACCTTGCAATTCAAAAGGTTTCCAACAATTATTCAATAAAATAATAAATATTTACTAAAATTTATATTTTGCATGAAATTATCTTTAAATAAACGAATTTTATAATTTTGTGAAACTTTTTTTAAAAATTCGTTTAAAAAGTTCCAATGATATGGCGAAATACGCAAAAGGTAAAATTAAAATTAAACTGTTCAAATTTTGGATTGCTCTCCTGATCAAACTATGAGGACAATATTCTTCAATTTGCTCCTCCCTGCATTTTGAGGGCCAAAATTCTGATTCAGTTGGCAAAAAAAAGGTATGTTTATTTGTCCCGCAGTGGACTGATCGTTAAGACACGGTTCCCAGCAGATCACCGAAGTCAAGCATCACTGGCTGCGGTCAGTGTGCGGGTGGGTGACCACTTGGATCAGTCTGCGTAGGGACCGAGGGTGTGCGGTATTGGTCCTCGTTAAACTGTGCTACCGTAAAGTGCTCGACTTCGCGCGCAGGTCGTCGGGCTACCGAAGCGGGGGTGCCATCCCCTCTGCAGAGGATCAAAATTGTGATGGCATGTCTTCGGATCATCCTCAGGGATGTTTCCCTGACCATCGCCAATAGCCCATTGTGCAGCTCAAGTGCGACGTAAATGAACTACAACAACTATGTTTATTCAGAGAAAGTACGTTTTTTGTGCCTGATTTCGTAACTAAAATTATCACATGCATTTATTAACTAGCATATTTAAGTTTTCTTCTTGAACTATTAGGACTGAGTCCTAGAACCTGAAAATCCGATATCTATCAGTTCCTTTTTGGCCCACTGTATATTTGGTACGGTCTGTTTCATGATTCCTAAAACATTAAGATTCAAACATTCATATCAAGTCTCGTTATTATTTGTACTTCAAAACCAATTTTTCATTTTCATTCATGGGATAATATAAAAGGAAAGAGCATTTTCCGATGTTTGAAACCATCAATATGATAGCTTGTGTTGAAATATAATAATTACGTGGCGTCATTTTTCGTTATAATACCAATCATTTACAAAATAGAAACTGGAATAAACAATATTTTTTAAGTACACCTATTTCCCGCTGTTTCTATAAGCTTTTCAAAGTTTACTGAAAATAATTTTGTATTTCTCGTAATGAAAACTCATAATTTCTTTCAATAAATGTATAATTATTAAAATTATTTTTAAATTACAAGGATTCATTTTATTTTAAATCTTTTAATTTGTAAAATTTAAAATTTATCAAAACCTGTCATACATATTAGATACTGCAAAAATTAAAGTAAATAACTATCCAAAATAATTTTTATTTTTTATTTAATTTTTATTTTGAAAATGATATACATACCTAATTGTTTTAGTATGTATTTTTAGTGTTCAAATGTTATTTTTTACAGGCTGTATTAGATTTTTTTTAAAAAATTGTTAGCTTGTATAAACATTTGTTGAACTAAAGTTTCGATAATAATAAATCCGAGCATACTTTAAAGGAAAACAAGGGTGAATCCAAAAGACAGTAATAATGCTTTTGGAAATATTTATATAAGCTAAAAAGCAATAATTTGGAACTGCAAACCATTCTAAATGTTTTTCTGCTTCCATTTATGCAAAATAGATGAAACAAAAACTGTCACACAATTCTAAACAAGAATATATATGTATGTATTTTGAAACTTAAACGTTCGTAAATGATTATGTTCTGACAAATATTTGCATGTCATTGTTGAACGAAAATTTGAAACATGCATGCTTCTTAGCTATAATTCTTTTTGGACTTTGTAAACGGTTTGCATTGAAATTAGTTTTGGATTTTCTTTGTCACGAGTTTTAGTCAATTCAGCAAATATTTATAAAAATCTTTTTGATCATATGTGATAGAATAAAGTAAATTTCAAATTTTTAATGCATTTAATGTTATGACTTTGTTTTTTAATTGATTTGGTTCTTCTAGCGAATTTTGTTTCTGCTCTTTTTCAGAATAAATAAACGAAAATAGAATTTAAAAAGAGCGTTGTATGTGGCGAATAGGGGACGCTTAAATCGGTTTTACCTTTGGGTGATATAAATGAATAAAATACCTTCAGCGGACCAACAGGTGGAAGTCCAACCCCTCGGGACGATGGCAACTATCTTCTATGGATAGTGCAATCTGAAATCTTGTATTTGTGTTACAAATGTACTTCAAAGAATCGTGATGGCTCAGGGGATAGAGTGTTCGCTTTCCAATGCGGTGAATCGGGTTCGAATCCCAGCGATGGTTGGTAGGTACAAATTCCGCATCCGGTTCGCACTCACCACAGTGCTGGCGTAAAAATATTCTGCGCGGTAGACGGATCATGGGTTAGAGTCCCCTTGCCGTTAGGCAAACCGTGGGAGGTTCTCGTGGTCTTCCTCTCCATGTAGCTCAATTGCGGGTTAGTTCCATCAAAAAATGCTCCTCAAAGGCAAATTTCGCCCAATACTTGATCCAGGAGTTCCCTTTTCTTCTGGATTGCGTAATATAGGTGATTTTAATATATTTTGTTTTTGATATTTAAAGGGCTCTAAAAATTTAAAAATTACAATTAAGTAGTAAACAACAACAAAAAAAGATCCTATATTAGAAGTGATTTCCGTGTGAATTGCTACTATACAAAAAATTTCAATTTTTCAAAAATGAAATTGGAATAATAGTAGTTATTTGTTCTATAAAAACATTTAAATATCTAGTAAAATAGTAGAGAAAGAATGAATTAATAATTCCTTCAACTTGTGTGTTATGAATACCTTAAAAACAATAGATTACAGTTCAACATTTCACACCATCACAACTCAAATGTTTTATTTAATTTTTAAGAGGAATTTCATAAATTTATTTTTAATTGAAATGCAGCAGTCTAAAATAATATTACAATAAGAAAATTTCATTAATTTTCTTTGATAAATACTTTTTAATCAAAATTGACTACATACTGGTTGGTACTACTGATTTTTTAAAAATTTTATTGTTTCGGAAATTGATGATACAAGAAAAAAGAATCATATTAAATAAAATTAAAATAAAGATGCGAGAGAAAGTTACTAAATTATACCATCATTTTCATCAATGTATTATTCTTGTTCTAGTACAAGTCTAAGTTAAGTAATTTTCTGATATATTGAGGTAAATATCTATCCGGTCAATAAAAGCGTGTTGAAGCATGTCATCTTAGGCTATTAATCACGCAACTGTACCTCTACACAAACAGCTTTTCATTTATTTATTTATTTCTAGGGCCGTTACTTCTAGATTTATATAATCGATGTAGGTTAAGGCACTATGTTAGGCCATTAGTGTTAGGTCAAGTCGTTGAAGGAAGTTGGTCAAAACATTTTGTGACAACATATTTTATACGAATAACGGTAAATATGTGTACAGATATGTATTATAAAGCACTGAAATTTTTCTAACAAGAACAGTACGTTTAGAAATGTACTTACAAAGACAACGAAGCGTTTTTCTTGCTAATCACAGTAATAATCATTTTTACATGTGTTAATCTGGAATAAAATGTAGAAGGTAATATTACATCTTTAACAAATCTTTTTATTTTTATTTTTGGATTGAGCAACCATCAAAACTTCTGATTAATTCTCCTTATTTGGAAGACCCTGAATGATGATAATTTAAAAAAAATTGAGGTAACATCTAGTCTCTTTTTTCTTTTTGTTACTTGTGGTATCAACTCAAACTCGAAAATAAAGATCTCGAGAAAATAATTATCTCCACTATTTTGTGTAAGTAGCCATTATTTAAAACGAGATAAATAAAAAAAATCACAATTTAGTTAAACTTTTAATTAATAGTTAATTGAAATTTAAGAAAAGAAAAAAGATAATTAATTTGTTTCGATTTTATTATTTTAATTTAAAATATAGGAAAAAAGAACGCCAACTAGAAAGATAAATCATAATTTCAAGTTGTAAAAACAGAGCTTGATGATAGTATGTTTATAATTCATGCGTTTTTCGAAAGCAATGTAATGTAATTAATTGTAGTAAAGTAATATCATTAATTTTGCAATATTTCAAATTTAATTTGTATTTTGAAATAATTTACATTTAAATTTTGTCTTTTAATAAACTAAAAATACATAAAAAGCACTGATCACAGCAAGATCGGTCCCAATTCCGAGAAAATGTGTGGGATGTTCTTTTTCAAAAATATGAATTTACCTATAACTAAGTAATTTATTTATTATTGAAATATTATTAGTTTATTAGAGTGTTTAATCCGTTCAAAGAAATTCTTGCAAAATATGCCCCTCCCCCGAAAAAGAATTTTTTTCTAGCTACAGCCATGCCTTCTAAAATCACCAATAATAAATAGTATACACCAATAATTAATAAGTTGGCAAAGTTATGAGCCACTGAAACTTAGTTCGCGCCAAGTTATGACCACGGAGTTTTGTCAACACCTCCTAGAAGTAGTGTTGGTTTTGTTCGGTGAATATTTAGCTGTGAAGTTTTGACACCGAACCCTAAAAAACTACGGTTTTTATGGTTTTCGTAAGTTTTTTTTTTCTTGATTAAAAAATTAAAGTGTGGTACGAGCTTGAAATGAAACTAATTCGAAAGAAATGGAAAAGGACACCTTCATAATGGTTAAAATGATATGCATACTTAATATTTATTAATTTGACTTAAATACACCAAATTTTAAAAGAAGACACTGCATTTTAATGTAAACAGAGTAGGTGAGTATAATTGTCATTAGAAGTAATATTGTTGATTTACTTGCTGATAAAATGTATTTCGTAAGTTTGGGTACATTTAAAAAGTTAAAACTTTCTATTTTTTTTCTAACAATTTAAAACTTATGCATAAAAATGTTCAATTTTTTTTGCACATAAAGTATGTGCATTTTTATTACCATATTAGAATCAAGAAAATTGCGATTGTAATAAACGTCAAGAAGATCATAAGAATACTTAAAAGAGTTAAAAAAGTTCAATGAGTTTAAAAAAAGGGATATAAATGGAGATTATAGTAAAAAAATCAGCAACATTTACTTTTTGCATCATTTAGCGCTTAGTCAGCAGCTAAAATGAATTTAATTTTGTTCTTTTGCGCTGACGTTCCTTCACTTTATGAAAAATATTTACTTTTAACTCTTTGAACAGCGTTAGAAGTTGAAGTCAATGTACTTTGTCAAGGGGGAAATTCTCAGTATATTTTATCATTCAAAGAGTCTTAAGTAAATATACTTTTATATGCATACAAGTAATTGAAACTAGTTTATATGCTTCCAGTAAAAATTCTTTACTTTTTGTTATTAAGGGCATGTCAATAACAACTATAACTTCTAAATTAAAACTGTTATTTGTATATTTGATTTGCGATGTCTTCTATTTTATAAGTCGTTTAATATCTTTCATTTTATGCTTGAAAATGTTGGCGAATTTAAAGAAATTGATAAAGAAAGAGGCTAATAGACCCTAGCATTTTTTAAAAATGAATATTACCTTCTTGCGAATATTAAATCGTGGCAAAAGGTGCAATTTTTATAACTTAAAAGAAAGTAAACTCATAAATGCGATATAAAAAATTTCCGTCTAAACATTTCAGTGAATTAGATTTAATAACTATTCCCCAAAACTTCTTTTTTATATTGCATAAAAATTTATGATTTAATGTTTAGTATTTTTTACGCGTATTAAAATACTTTTATGAGCGGTTTTTGCCTTCATCTTGATCATGCACTGAGAAAAAGATAAGGTTGAACCAGAATATGGTAAAATGTACTGTTTTTATATCTCTATGATAACGAAGAGCTCCTTAATTTTGACGGCAGCGCTTAAGTAATGATTTTAGTAAAATTAGCAATAAAACATGGTCTTATAATCTGTGCTATAATTTGGTAAACATGTCAAAATTTGGTAATTTGATCCTAATATCTTAGATCATTGCATAGAAAACCATTTATTCGGTTTCGTATTTTTTACTAAATGTGTGTTTATAAAAACTATTGTTTTGAAAACCAGAATTTCCGATTAACCGTTGCGCAGAAATTACCAAATCAATGGTTTAAATACCGTATATGATGGTTTTAAGGAGACCAATTTGTTTTTTTTTTAAAAAAAACAGAAATTTCATTGCCATACAGTACAGTAATTTTACTGGATTTTTTTTGTCCATGTGAAACACAATCCACTGGACTTGAAAAAAAATGCAATTTTTATTTGCCATAAAAACGTCCAAAAGGTTACTTGAGTTGAATATCTTACCTCTTTCTTATAATTTTTCATCCTAATTAAAAATTCATACCAACAAGAGTTAAAAAATCTCTGTGCTTGCACAACCAATCACTTTGTAAAGGTCTACATTATTTTCTAAGTCATAAAATTTACCGTATTTTGCCCTATATGTTAAACGCTTTGTCTGGGGAGGTAATCAATTCAAAAAAATATAGTAGTTTTGTCAAATAAGCATGAAAATTCTACAACTTGCTTCGTGCACAAAAAATGGACCACCCCGAATAACTTTTGACCTAATGATTGGATTCTCAGTTTCTAGGACTCAATCTTAACGGCTCCACAGAGAGACTTCAAATATGCTAATTAAAGTAAATGATATGTTAAATTACGAAACTAGACACAAAAACCTACTTTCTTTGAATCTGTGGAATAGTTAATATTCTTTGTTTTTAAATTGTACTTAAGTAATTATGTGTCACCTTGTACAAGCTATCAAACTCAAAATTATAATAAATTATTGTGTGCTTAAGATTAATAATTTTTTTATTGGCAATAAAATGCTTTAAGAGAATTCGAATATTTCATTCCAGATCATGTTAAACGAATATTTCACTCCAGATAGAAACATTCTCGAAATATTTGACAAAATCTAATTGCAATTCGCAAAACACTCTAAAATATATTGCAAATAATTTCAAAAACTCATTCTTCTTGTCAGAAAAAAATTGTCTCTTTAAATCTAAATTCTTCCTTTTCTTAATTAGTTTCAAAGCTGTATTTATTCGGCAATTTATAAATAAATGAGTTTATGAAAGTTTCTCCTTCGTCTTCTGGCAGCACTAGCAACTGATTGCCAGTCATATCTATCTTGATCTATCAGACGTCACTACTCTCCATCTATCAATTCTCACACTGCTACACACTTTTTCACATTATCTAATTACCTTGTACGTCATCTCCCTCGCTTTCTTTTACTTTATGTCTATAGATATGACCAAATCATTACATCTGTTGAGTTTCTATAAACTTCACTATATTTTGTTCTCTGGACTTTTTCAAAGATGTATCTTATTCTCCTCGTATTTTTCTCATTTACTGCACCAAAAGTTCTTTTCCTTCGAATATAAAAAATCTATTTTCGTCTGCTTTACTCATTTTCCAGCACGCACTTCCATATAAAACAATTGGTCATTTGCAAGTTCTGTCTCGGAAATGAGTTTCGCGTTCTCTTCTTAAAATGGCGCAATTTAAGTTTGTAACAAGAACTTGATGGAATCTACTTCAAAATATAAAGAATCACCAGTAAAGCATCTTTTAGAAAAGATATAACATTAAAAACTTGGGGGAATTACTAATAATTTACGTTTGTACACATAAAAGAAAATTCCGGATCAAATTACTGTAAAAAGTACCGAAACTTAGGGTGCCAGTACTTTTGACCTAAAACCCAATTTCAGGAGCATGCTCCGAGACAAAAAAAACCGACGTACTGTAATTTTTACAGTAACAATTACAGTTAAATCACTGAATTAGTTTAAATAAACATTACTGTAAAATTTACAGTGTACGATTTTAAAGTTAAAATGGATTTTACGGTAAAATAGATTTTACGGATGATGCATTCAAACCGTTTTTTTGGTTCAAAATTTCTTACAATATGTCCCATAGCATGTTTTTAAACAACGAAATTTAAGTACTTTTGAAAAGGCCACTTAGCATTTGCCTTGTAAAACATTCGTAATTATCTGTTTTTAAACCTATAGTGAGAAAAGTGAAAAATTAAAATGATAATTACATACTATTTCAAAAAATATTCTTAAGATGCGGTTGTGAAAATAACAATTAACTGTGATGCTACAACTTTTAACAAATGTATCCTCCTGTTTAACAGCCTTAATCACTTTCTTTTTTCATTTTTCAATTTGCATTCCAAACACTCGTTTGTTCAGACAAAAATCCTATTAATCACTCTCGTCCTTAATTTGCATTGGTTTTCTGACAGGCAATCTTGTTAAAGATACTTTGGAAAATTATTTTCCAAAATACTTGAGGGTTTTGTTTGCTTATCGATCCTTATATTTCGTTAAGCTTTCAAGTATAGAACTCTTAACCAATTACTTAATTCTTTTGACAAAAGTCTTTTAAAGTTAGCTCGATAATAATTGTTTTGTTTATTTATAATTTTCAAATCTAATTATGGTAGAAAAAGCTTGCAAGGTTTAAATCCTTACCTTCCCCATGCGTTTATATTAAAAATAGTAAACAATTTTTTGAATATTTACAAATGAATGCTTGCTTTCGTTTAAATTTTTCCAATTCTTCTTTTGATCATTTCCTAAATCTTAAATAATACTTATTATTATCTTATCAATGTTTTTACGATTTCAATAAGTATAACTATAAAATCCCTCTTCTTGGCTGTTTGTGTAAAGCGTTTAAAAACCGAAACATTATTACAACTTCAAGGCAATTTACTAAGCTTTAACGTATAGAGGAAAGTAGCCTAAATCTTATCTCTCTTGAATCGTACCACCTTTGATTTTTAAAGAAGTATTAAGGGCAGAATACCCTAGTGGATAAATTAGGAAGATTTTATCACGTCAAGATCCAGGTCGAACAATCAGACCACTGTGTGCACGCGAAAGATTTTATTAAAGTTTATTGGTTTTACATGTTTTCAATGTAATTTTCGAGTATAACGCGTAAGGATATAGAAGATATAATGGTATGTGCAAATTACTAAGTGCATCAGATAATTGTTAATCTTTTATGGTCTATATTTGTTTCTTTTGGCAGCTGACTATTGTTTGAGGATAGGGACAACGCTTTGCTTAAAGTAGTTGCCTAAATTCTACCTCTTGTGGGCTTCTTAGTAGAAAAGGTGCTATTTAGTAGTCTATTCCATGGTCTTCATCTACCTTACAAGTTTGATAACTTTTTAGTATCAGTTTAATTTATTCCATCAATTTGGAATGCAATAAAAAACGTTCCCCACTCAATTGAAATTCGTGAAACCAAGAAACACTTTTGAATACTCATTTAATGAAATGCGAGTTTGCCTTTTCTTTGTAATACAAGTTCCACTTCTTTTGGGTTCCAATTTGACGCATTCGTAAACGTTACAGCAACCAGGACCAAGACGCATCCACTTCAACCGCTTGACAGGTTATTTCTTAACCCTTTTAAACTGAACTTATTCAAACAGTTAAAAAATTGTTGCGAATTTACTATGGCCCGATTATCACCAAGATTCGAATCTAGTGACAGAGGCTAACAATAAGGTAACAACAATTAAAATTTCAGAGTAAGGATTTAAGTGTTTTATTGATACGGAAATTTTTAATGAAACTGACTTTTCGCCAGTTGAAATCATAGTTGTGGTGACGAATCAATCAGATCCAAGTGAGTAACTTCCTCGTGATGCAATTAATCATACATCAGGTAGGGATTTAACAGATCAATATGCTTCGATGCCTTCAACTGCATTGAATATTTCAATGCAATCAATTCCTATGATTCCAAAACTTAAGAGGAAAAAAGTTGCTGCGAAATTACAAAGAGCTGTCGTTTTAGCAAGCAGCTGTTATAAAAATAAATTGGAACTATTTATTAAACTTAAACTCACCAAAGAAAAAGCTAGAGCTGGAGATGAATATAAATTTAGGGGAAAATAAAATAAAATATTCAAAACGTACTCCAATGTGGTTTTATTTGGGTTCATAAAAATTTGCAAAAACTGAGAATAAGGCAATGATTTCGATAATTTTTATTAAAATCACTAGACAGGCGTCACCAAAATGGCCAAGAAAATTCAAAGTAAATCCAAGAAAATTCTCGTCACCAAAATTTAAGAAAGTTTAATAATTTTTAATTAATTTAAGTTATTTCTACATTCCATAGCTCATATAATTCTTCACTTCAAGATGACATATATAGTTTAAAATCATCGATTTAGTTCAAATGTAAGGCACTTAAGCTGTGGTTCTTTTTTTACTTGGCTACAGATATTCGAAAAACCATTCTAAAATCCGGCTTTCAACTATACATGGTAACGACAACTAGGAAAACAGTCAAAAACACATGCTTCCTATAACAGCTAAATACAATTAAAAATTAAGTATAAAACGAATTAATAACTCTTCTTATCAAACTCAACAAAAAAGTTCTTTGCTTTCATAAATTAAACACCCATAAAGAGCAAGTTTAAAGCATACGCGTAATCTTTTTTTGAAAGCCACCTTTATATGAAGTACGCTGTGATAAAATCAGAAATAATGTGTTCGTTACCCAGCATGTCACAGAAACAACTAAAAATAGATTAAGAGAAGCGATAGCTTTGTCAGTTATTATGATACCTGTACGAGAAATTGATATCCGTTTTGTTCGAAAGAAAATTAGTTACATGGATAATGGAATTGTTATAGGATCAGCTATAAGCACATACTGTCGAATTCGAATTATGTGCCTGTTAAATTAACTACAACTGGTTGAATTATGGAGACATTGTTATTGGTTACGGTCACTGAGAATATTGTGTTTTGTCTTCCTAAATAGAAAGAGTTTGGTATTTTATTACTACTTTTCAGATGTTAGATATTATAGTTGCTTTTATAATTATTGAATTTAGGAATCTTGATATAATTTGATAGATAAGGTTTCTTATTTTTATAGTTATCATTAAACTAAGGAGTTTTTTAAATTTTGATATAATTTAAATTTTATGGGATTTAAATTATAAATTTAATTTGATAACTGTTTAAATATATCACGTTTAAGCATTTTATACTTTAATTAAACATATTTTTGTTAACTTCCCAGGGATTGTCTAAATAATGTTTAATATGTGTGGTATTCTAATTTAAATTGATTAGATTTTCATGTGTCATTCAAAAAAGTAGTTGAGTTTATGTTTATATATATATATATATATATATATAATTCCANTTGAAATCCTTCCTTCTAATTTGTTTCCTCTACTAGTAACCATTCAACCACATTCTCTTCTGTTGAAAATATTATTTTTTGTATGAAGTACAAGATAGATTTCTTTCCAATATTTAGTCTAGACAAGAACAGATTCAGCAATATTTTTTCTCCTTATTTGTTCTATTCCCAGAAATAAATTTTTTCGATGTATTTTATCCTATTTTTATATATATATATTATAAAAATTATTGTAACTCCTCAGCAGTCAACAACAAAAATACATATCTCTGAACGAAACAAGTATAGGGTTTCATTATAGCAACGTGGTGAACAGCAAAAGCTGTAAATCACGTTGCTTTTGGATGAACCTTACACAAGCAATAAAAACATGGAAACTCAAAGATAATATACAAAACTGATTTTTTTTAATCCGTAATCAGTGTATACCAAATTATATTCAATTCCACGTTCACATATATCAACAAATCAATAGCTATCTTTTTAAACTAGTGGATTTAAGATGGTGAATCATAAATGAATATGAGTGACGGTTACAGCTTTGGCATTTGTAGACATAGTAAATCTCAAAAGGGGAATTTAAACTTAAATTTTAAATTGGGCCAAAAGACGATAAACAAAATTAATTGGAAAGTTATTGTGAAAAAGGTTTGAAATTATCTACTTCCAACGTTAAGTTGGAATATGATTGGCTAAAAATGTTTCTAAATCTGATAATTTGAGAAATAATAATAACTTTGAGCACCCTGACACTAATGCATCTAAAATAATTTTGTAGACTCAGTACTTCAAATTTGAAGTCTGTGCGTTCATCGCATACCAAAATAGTGGATTCGTGGTGCAAAATCTAAAAAGTAACATAGATGTTGTGATTTATCTCGTTATATAACTGTTTTTCATAGTAAAGTATAAACAGTTAATAGTAAATTAAAAATATATTAGCCCTAGTTGAACTAAAATTAGCTCCCATAGAAATACCGTTAAATTGCAGGAGTATGAAACAGTCATTATTAATGTGATTGTTGTTAAGACAGAATTTTAAAAGAGCTAGAAATTTATCACAACAAAATTAAATTTTTTGTCGTCGGCCATTAAGGCAGAGGGGGTACGATTGTTCTTGTTTTCCAGTGGCGCCATCTATGGCCAAGAATTTGACTTTTGGCACACCCTTACGTCATACCTGTTCTTAGGACGGACCCATTCATACATTCATTCATTCATCCACAGATCGTAATGTTGATCTGAACCAGAAGACAAACGATCAATCTTCAATTCAGTACCCCCAAAGGTATTGATTTGTTATGGAAACATGGAGAAATTTATGAACATACAGATTTAACTTGCATCAGTCACCACTACACGGGGGGGGGGTCTTCGGCCGGAAAAATTCAAACTCCCGTTCTCACAGACGTCAGTCCAGCGTGCCAATCATGCTATCTCGGCCTAATTTAATTTATGCTGAGGAAAATTAATATAAATTAGAACATGCTGGAAATAAGAGTACAAGAGGCAAGTGGTGAAGATTTGAGAAATCAAAGGTACTTATAGAAACAATTCTATTGCAAGTTTTCAGTTTTTAATCCACTATTCTGCCCTACCCAAAACCATTTTCCAGATTTCAAAACAGTAAAAAGTTCTTTAAGTTGCAATTCCAATAAGATTGCAATAATGGAGGTAGCACATGAAATAAAACGGAAGGAAACTGGATTTTTGTGAAATTATGGGATAGCATGAATAAAAAGAAATGAAGTATGTTTTGGTGTTTTAAGTTGCATGAAACTTTTTAAAACTTGAGTCGATATAATCTGTAATATGTGTTGCTAATTTCATTAATATTGGCATTAATTTCTTCACAACAGATAAAGTAATTTCCAGCTATAAATAGCTTCTTAATATGTTTCCAAATATTTCTGATTTATTTATTTATATATATAAAGAAAACATGGAAAAAATACAAATAATTATTCAAATAAAATATTATTAAAAACTATTGAAAAATTTTAATAACTGAAAAAAAAAAACGCCGGGACAATCTCGTCCTCAGATCTCTCGATGAAATTCTTGAGAAAGAGTGGTTCTTAAGATTGTATTAATATAGACAAAGCAAAATATCAATACAATGGTGTGAGGAGCACCGAAAAATCCAGACTAAAATGGAAAAAATTAAGCAAAAATACAAAATGAAACAAATCAAACAAAAATGTACTAAGCACTTGCAGCCTTGGCACCATAGTAAATAAAACTTATTACTTTTTTTTAATTTTATTCGTTACTGTCTCTTTACTTTTATTCTTTTTTTTCTTCTTCTTCCTTATGGTGCATTATATATATATATATTATCCATACATTCTTATATTATATATATATAATATAAGTAAAATTAACAAAGAAAATGTAAGGATAACACTAGGACAAAATAATATAATCATTACCAGTTAAGCAGATGGTGGAACACGTGGATTGTGCATACAGGACGAAATGCATAATATGTGAAAGAGGAAATTTGAAAATGTCAATTACAGTCGGGATGGTTCAGCAGATAGAGCTGTCTCTTTCCAATGTGTTAATCCAGATTCGTATTACGGAAATTACTGGCTCCTACGTAGACTGTTCATGTCTCTCACTGATCATAGCGCTTGTATTAGGTATCCTTAGTGATAGTATCTCCTAAGCGCAGGGTGAGGCGTATGTAGGTTTTGTTGTATTTATTTCCTGTAACGCAAAATATCCTCAGTGGTAGAAGGATCAGAATTCCCTAGCCGTCGGATTAACCGTGGGAGGTTTTCGCCGTGGGAGGTTTTCGCAGCTTTTATCTCTAATTAACGCAATTGCAGGTTAGTTCCATCGAAACTTTCGCCACGAAGGCAAGATTGTCTCAATGCTTGATCCAGAAGTTCCCTTGTCTTCTTGGTTGGATTTAAAATGACGAGGTTACAATGTTGAAAATTGATAGTCGGAATTGTGTATGTTGTTCAACGCTGGTTATAAAATAAAATAAAAAAAAGTTTAGCGCAAGTGATAAAATATAAATTATTTTATAAATTTATAAAAAAACAGCAAACGCCATCTAAAAAATTGCTAAATGAGTGGACTATGTTCAATAAATACTGCAACAGCCTTTAACTAATGTTATTTTTGTTTAGTGGAAGAATTTTCTTGAAACAAATCGCTAACTTTCATTTTTTTTCTGAGCTAAGGAAAAAATGTTGAAATCCTTCCTTCTAATTTGTTTCCTCTACTAGTAACCATTCAACCACATTCTCTTCTGTTGAAAATATTATTTTTTGTATGAAGTACAAGATAGATTTCTTTCCAATATTTAGTCTAGACAAGAACAGATTCAGCAATATTTTTTCTCCTTATTTGTTCTATTCCCAGAAATAAATTTTTTCGATGTATTTTATCCTATTTTTTATGTTCTTCACCAAACTTGTTAAAAATAAGACCATGTAAAGGAAACTGGAACAAATATATCTTTTCTCTATCATCAGAGATACCATAGTTGTGCTGCTTTCTGCGAATTAAAAAATAAAACTCGTAAAATAAGGGATATTTTTGCTCTTTTCAAAAAACTTCTTACAGGAAATCGGTAACAAAGTTGTATTCCATGTAACTATTTGAATTTGTATTCCAGATAACTGTTTGAATTTTTTATCCGTAGTGGTTGAAAAATAACTTAAAAGAAAATTTTCTTTTGCAAAAAATTGCTCTACCTAAATTGTTTAAATTTCTCTACCCCGAGAAAAAATATTCTTACTTAGCGGAGCAAGTTGGCATCTCAGTAACAATGATGATGATTTCGGATTTAAGCAAAAGATTTTAACAATAAAAAAATTTGATTTACAATTATTGTGAGATAATATAAGAAACACATACAAAAAAGTAAAAACAAATATTTCGAAATTTTTTTGCAAAACATGTTTGCAAAAAAAAAATGAAAATTAAGTAAAATATAAGGGTTATAGGGTGTCTCTAAATATTTGCCGGAGTTTGTGATTAAAACAGCTCCAAAACGATGACATCATCATTGAGTTATTATCAAAAACATTTAATCAGGCACTAATTTATCTAATGCAGTTTCCGCTATGTGTAAGTGATTTCAAATGGATATCCTATGGGAACTTGTCCGTTTTGTTAGTTTTCGCCAAGGCTTCTACTTGTATAGTTGCGAAAGTATGTAATAAAGTAATTAAAAACTATGCACACTAATGAAAATGTATTTTCATTCAATATGCATGCATATAGATTAATTATCCAAGCAATTTATGAAGCTTTTGCTTTCATCTTCTTTTTATTTAAATCGCAAAAAAATAGAAGCTTCATAAGCATTAAAATAATAAATAAAATTCTCTTAGATTTACCTAGTTTCTCTATAAGAAGAACTCCTCTCATCACAAAGTCTAAAGCCGCCTGCTGCCGTGGAAACAAGAAATAGGGCATTTTAAAGAGGGGAGCTTCTGTTGTAGTTGTTGACGTATGCCTGTTAAGGCAGAGGGGTGCGATTGTTCTTGTTTTCCGGTGGCGCCATCTATGGCCAAGAATTCTACTTCTGCCAGACCCATACACCACACACGTTTATAGGGCAGACCCATTCATACATCCATTCATTCATCCACAGATCGTAATTTTGACCTGAATCTGAGAACGATCAATCTCCAATCCAGTACCCCCAGAGGTATTGATTTGTGATGGGAACATGGAGGACTTTGCGACTCGACAAATTTAACGTGCATCAGTCACCATTCATTACACGGAGAGACTTCGCCCGGCGGGGTTCGAGCCCACGAACTCTCGGACATGGGCCCAGTGCCCTTCCGACCAGGCTATCCCGGCCTAGGGGAGCTTCTCTCACCTCTGATTTCTTTACTCTTGCTGACCCAAGCCAACACCTGTCTTAAATATTCACCTAACATCCCTACTTGAAGTAGTTAAGCCTCGTAACCATAGTCACCTCCTTTACTCTAGTCAAATAATGAATTTAGTCTTCAGATAAACAGACTAAAATGGCCTCTGCTGGGCTGCCTGGCTGCTTTTTCCTTTAATAATTAGTTAGAAAGAGACAAATACAAAGTACTGTCTCTTTTTCCACTAGTAATTCGTGTGATGACGTGAGCGACGACAATGTTCGTAAATTTGAAATTAAATCATTGGCCCAAAATAGGAAACTGGGGTTACAACAAGTTTGTTTGCGGTTGTTAGAAAGCAAAACTTGTTCTTTTCTTCTTTCTTAAAATCCTTCCAAAATATAAGAAATAAAAAATTTAAAATTATAGGGTGTCTCTAAATCCTTATCTCAGTTTTCTTACTACGAAGCATTATTATCATATAAGAGTAAAATGAAAATGAAAAGAATGTTTTGAATAAAGCAAAATTTACATAGTAATTTGTTCAATCCCAGTGTTATCTAGGATCGGATAAAAATATTTTTGCCAGCAAACGCTGAATTCCACACTTACTTGATTTAATTCTTCATGATATACTTTTATGATGTTCAAGGCCTTTTGCAAAGCGCAACTGTAAATTGCTAATTCTTATCCAATTATATTTGAGTTCAAAATTATGAGAATTTGAATATTCATTTGTATTTTTTGAACAGATTTAAAGAAATTTGGTTTAAACTAAAGTTGATTTAATAGAACAAAAACAAATGAATGAAATAATCAATCATCCAATAGTTACAACACGTACTTAGTATATCATAGCTGTTAACACTTATAGGTATTGCAAAATGTTAAACAGTTATTACAGAATCAAATAAAAATAATGAGAATATAGTCTAAATTAATTTTCAGTGATCGAATTTTAAATATCTGACTTTTTTGATATTTAATTTCTCTGAAATTATTTAAATGATTTTGTTCAAATTTTGTATTTTACCATGAGAAATTATATTCTTTTAAATAATGCAAAAAATGCATGCAATTAATGATTACAATTCAAAATTTTTTCGATATTTATTAAAAATATACATATATATAAACATTTACTAAGAGTTTTTTTTTCGCATGGATCTTTGGAAATGTGAAATCCATAATTACGCGCAAAATTTTTTCAATTCTTTCAAAAATTTCTCGAGATATGGAGAAATACGCAAAAAGTAAAATTAAGGGGTCCAAAATTTGGAGAGCTCTTGACCGATATATTGGGACCATATTTCCTTGATTGCGTCTACCCCTTATATTTTGAGGTTCAGAAATCCGTTGAAAGAAGGATATATTTATTCAAAGAAAGTACGTTTTGTGTCTGATTTTGTAACTTAAAATGTCGTATGCACTTAATAATCAACATATTTGAGGTCGAATCTTATAGCCATTAAGATTGAGTCCTAGAACGGGAAGATCCGATCATTAGATCAAAAGTTATTCAGGGTGGTCCGTTATTTTTTGCGTACTGTATATGTTAATTACAAATGAATATTTTTTTCTTATATTTTGTTCCCTCTTTTCGTAAAAGGACCCTAAAAGAACGTTTTTCAAATTTTGAACTTTAAAATATGTTTAAAAAAAATCTGAAAGTTACAACATGTTTAATGTGGTTATATTTATCTTTGTAATACATTTGTTACAGCTTCACTGTCGCTGTACGCCATAAAAAAATTTTTTGTTGCTTAAAATATTATTTTCCACGTTTGCCATTCTAGTGAAATGGTAAAACCTCATTTTTATCTTACGAATGAAATTTTAAACACTTTTATACTACATCTATAAATAGTTCTTTAATTCTATACTCTACAAGTACTTTAAGCATCTTAATTTTTTCGAGCTATATTTTTTTATATAATTTCGCGTTATATATTTTGTTCTAAAAGAAAAAAAAAACAACCTTATTAAACTAAACATATTCTGTACACTGTAAAAAAATTCCAGTTAAAATTAAGGTAAGTACTCAGGTTACCTGTACTTTTTACAGTGAAATCCATTTTTACCGGAACATGTTAAATTTGATATACCGTACGCTATCTAAAAAATCTGATAAACAGTGCATTAATAAATACCGTAAAAACACCATTGCTGTAAGAATTGCGTTATAATTTTTTAAGGTAAAAAAGGGATTTTACGGATTATGCACCCAAAATGCCGTAATTTGATCCAGAACTATTTATAGAGTATAAAAAATTATCCTTAACATTCTAAACATGTTAAATTAAGCATATATATATAAATAAATAATTTTCTTTGATAAACAAGTGTGACAGTGTGAATTAACAATAAACAATTCTATTTTTATACCATTTCCCTGAAAAAGTCTCCGTAACAAGAGACAAGTGAACCATAAATAAGTAAAAGCAAATCAATGAAACCTTTAGTTTATATCAACTCCTATATATAGAAACAATTTACTGAATTGTTTCTCTTTGTCACACCCTGCAATTACAGCATTCTGAATTCAGAATAAATTCTTACAATGCTAAAGTAATAATGCATATTTGTGCATTATTACCCGTGATTGCGAGGTTTTAATGATATCCTGAATTGGATATAAATATTATTATGGGAGAAACTTAATTCTTTTATGGCGAAGGACGAGATATTTCGTCTTTCAGGAATATTCGTTGTGCTCTATTGTTGTTTTAGTGAATATGCATATGGATAGCAATTGATTATTTTTTTTTGAAGTAAAATAAACAAGTTTTAAATGAATTTGCATCTTTTTAATCAATTTTAGTACTGCGGTGGAACTCTAAGAGCAGAGGATGAGACAAAGAAGTTTCTGAAAAAAGTTTTAAATAAAAATATGAGTTATTCGCTATTTTATTGAAGGGAATTGCATTTTATGAGAGATATAAAGAGATATAACTTACATTTTCTATAACAGAAGTGGGAATAGTAATAATAAATGAGTTCTTATGTATTTCACACTTATGGATGTAGAAAATATTTAGGAATTTTTAAACTAGCCCTGAAATGTAAAGTTTTGGTCTGTAGTTATTACCATTTTTGGTATGAAGGTATACTAAACACGTTTTTAAGTGCTGAATTGAAGTTATCGTGCAACCAATTATATGAAATGAACAAAATAACAATTGTTTGAAAGAATTCGAGCGAATATATTACAAAAAAATATGCTCGTTTTTTAAACGAATTTGGTTTTTACAATGAAGTCATTAAAATGATTCTAAGACGCATGAAAATATGTCTTGACAGTAACAAGCAATAAATAAATAAATAAAGCTATAGCAGTGGAAAATAAAATTTAAAAAAATGGCGACAACTATACATGATTGTCAAATAGATAGTTTTGATACATAACTAACCGTATTTGGGGTAAACTTTTATCAATGCATGGGCCAGAGTCGTGAGGGCTCAGGGGAGAGAGCGTTCGCCTTCCAAAGAGGTGAACCGAGCTCGAATCCCAACGATGGCTGGTCGATACGAATTCCTCCTCCGGCTCGCACCCACCACAGTGCTGACGTAATATATCCTCAGTGGTAGATGGATAATTTGTTGGAGTTCCCATGCCATCAGGATAATCGTTGGAGGTCTTCGTGGTTTTCTTCTCCATGCAACGCAAATGTGGGTTAGTTTCTTTAAAATGTCCTCCACGAAGGCAAACTTTCTTCCTATACTTGATCCAGGAGTTTACTTGTCTTCCGGATTGAGTTCAAAATAACAAGGCAGCGGAGATGAACATTAGTAGTCGTAAACATAAAGAAGTTCTGTCGGTGTTCAACGACGTTCATGAAATAAAATAAAATACATGGGCCAGAGCCGTGTATGAGCCAGGATCAGGACATAAACAGTGTTTTCTTAATTTCTTCTCTCAATCAATCCAATAATAAAATTTAATAATCGCAACTGATAGTTTCATCATTTAAACGACTGTCAATGTAAAGTGCGCAAAGTAAAAAGCGGACAACTCAGAATAACTTTTGATCAAATAATTAGATCTCACGTTCTAGGATTCCCACTTCATGGTTCGATAGGTTGACCTCAAATATGCTAATTAATTAGCGCAATCGATACTTTAAATTACGAAATCAGACACAATAACGTACTTTCTCTGAATAAACGTCACTTTTCTCGAGGGACTCGGATTTCTGACCCTTAAATATAAGGTAGGTCGCAATCTGGTAAGTATAGTACCAATAGTTTGGTTAGAAGAGATGCGCAAAGTTTGGACCCCATAATGTTGATTTTCTGCATATTTCGCCATATCTCAAGAACATTAAAAATGAATGGAAATTTTTTACAAGCAATTACAACATTTGTTTATCCATTCAAAAAATGACTTAAATAAATATTTATCATTAGATATGTAGCCTAACTCCGTAGCCTAAAAAGTATGCAATTTTTTACATAATTTGGAAGAATATAATTGTACACGGTAAAATACAAAATTTGAGTGAAATCGGTCAAATAGTTTATGAGAAATCGAGTTTCAAAAAAGTAGTATTTTAAAAATTCAATCTCTCAGGAACTATTTGACCGAGTTTACTCAAATTTTTTTATTTTACCATTTAAAGTATATTCTTTGAAATGATGTAAGAAATTGTATACCTTCAATTCGAAAATTTTTTCACAAAGATTAATCGAAATATTAAAAAATAATGAATATTTATTAAACGTTTTTTTTTGTATAAATGCAAGTTAGTAAATAATGTTTTTTAAATAAAAAATAAGGCATGTCTTTTTTAAATAAAATAATAAAAACAAATATGTTGAATTATCTCTACACAAGCGAATTTCATAATTGTGATCAAAAGTTTTCAATTCACTTAAAAAGTTCTCGAGATGAAGCGAAATATGAGAAAAATGAAATAAGCATTAAGCAGGTCAAACATTCAATCACTTTCCTGACCAGACTATGGGGACGACATTTCTCAGAATTTGGCCACCCCTCAGAGGTCAGATATCCGACTCTGTTGAAAAATCTGAATCTATCGAAATTCAGATATGCTTATTCAGAGAAAATACATTTTTGCCTCTAATTTCGTAACTTAAAATACCGTCTGCGCTAATCATTTACCATATTTTAGGTCACTCCCTCGAACTATTAAAATAGAGTTTAGGAACGTGAAGATCCAATCATGAGATCAAAAGTTATTCTGGATGGTCCGTTCTTTTGCACAGCGTACAGGCTATTCTAAAAGTAGAAAGATTTCAGACCTCTTGCAATTATCGAAAGACTTAAGACATCTTGAGCTTAGTTCTTGGCCTATCTAGAACTATGTGTGAAACGGCAGATAACGACTTTGTAAGGAAGCTGAGAACCGTGAAAAGCTTAAATTTGTATGCAGCAGAGTCGTCATTATGCATAGTGATGAGATTATCACCATCCCTTTAATCTCTAATCAAAATTCAGGAAAGGCAGTACGTTTGTCATTAACTGCTGTCTTAGAAGAATTTCAAGAATTATATTCTCTGTTAGAATGTCATAGCTATATTATTCTATAATATAATATACTAGCTGAATACATGTTCTTAACAAGAGCTTAAAAAAATTGAACAATCAATAAATTAATATTGAGGCAATTATTTGGTAAATAGGCATTAGTGCAAAATCATGCACAAAATTGAAAGATATGTACAAAACAATTAATTAAGGTAAAGCATATCCAATTATTTAATTATTGTTTACTCTTCTCGGTGGCTTTATGCTGTCAGATTAAGCAGAACACGTTATTAGAAGTTAATTCCATCAAAATAAAGATTAATTACATTCAGTATCAATTGGCATAATGCTATTGATAGAAGTCAACACCACATAGTCGAAAACTTCCAAAATCAACATTTTTCTTCGCTAATTAACCGTTAACGGCAGTAGAAAAAATCTTTTTCCTTAGTACCTAATCAGTAGTACCTTGTATTTAATATAAGTATATTTAGGTCTTTTAAAAAAACACTAATTGCCACACTAATAACAATAGTAACTATATTACTAAAATTAATTAACTAAGCATGATTGGCGTCGATAATAATAAGGTGATACTAAAATAAGGTGATTTTTAATAGCTTCTTTAGATGGATAAGTACCTTTTCACCATTAATTTAATGTTTTAGTGCGAAACTTCTTTTTATTATCAATTTGAGCCTATTTTCAATTTATAATTATTGGTATAAATAACAATATGGCAATTTCGTATGGTTCTCATATACAAATAGGCAACTTCTCTCCATTTATTTAGCTTTTCAGTAAAAATTTAATTAAGTAACTGATTTTATTAATTTTTTTTTAATTTATTATTTTTACTAATCATTAATTAGTAATTAATTATTTATAAGTTTAACTAATTATAAAGTTTTTAGTTTGCACCTAATATTTTAATTTAATTAATTGTATTCCTGGAAAATAATTATTTACGACACTAATGCTTTTATACTACGACACTAATGCTTTTATAGTGACTTTTGGTGAACGAACTAATATCGGAACTTATTTCTAAGACCGAAGAAATTTCATAACTATTTTTCACGCCAGTGATGTTTAAACGTGGCATTAAATACCATTATTGCTTTTATAAGTTCTGTGGAAAGAAAACTTATTATAGCAATATAGGACTCCGAAATGGATAAATACCCTAATATCACCATACTATATATTCATAGCACCTAATACAAACACTTATATTTCTATTTGTTTCATTTTTTCCGTGAGGATTTATTCTGTTAGATTTATCTTAGTTTAGAGGTTCAACTCACCAAAAGATATTCTACACATATAGTATATTTAACCTTTAATAATCAGAATATACCAAAATTTTTCCATAGCTTAATAGATAACATCAAATTCATTTTATTTGTTCTTCATGAGTTTTTATTACTTGTATCTAACGAAACAAGCATTAAAAGCGTAAGTACCAGTATAAGAAATATATAGTTTCTTATAATTTTTAAAGTACGAAATCGGTGGTCGGTTGCTGTCTTATGTTAGGCTATCACAAGTAAAATCAGCGTTAATAATTTCGTGACGTATTGTAACGACATCACCAATGTCGTATTTTAAAAGGCATATGAAACTATCTATTCCCTATATTGATATTTCGCTTTTAATGCATGTTTCTATCGACACAAATAATGGAATGAAAACTCGTCATGAGCTTAAAAACGGACCTAAAATATCATTTTTTTTAAAAAAGAAATTCTGTAGCTTTAGGAGCAAAACTAAATCTCCACACTCGAATTAGACAAAATCAAATATTTGTATAAGTACAACAGAAAAATTGTTCTCCAGTGTAATTGATAAAAAAAGTGCAACAACACTCATTTTCGATTGATTAGAGCTGCAAGCTAACAAATAACTCAACGCGAAGTAGTGGTCGGAGGGAGATTTTAAGTAGACAGCCAGATCTACCATTGCTTCGACTGTATATTCACCAAATTCAGTGCGCATTCGTTCAGAATTGTGAATTTGCATAAGGTACAGTGCACCAAAAGAAAAAAAAACCTGTTCAACCTGAATAACTTTTGATCTAATGATCGGATCTTCAGAATTTAGTTTTCAATTTTAGTGGTTCGAGAGGATGACCTCAAATATGCTACTTAATTAAAGCAGACGATTTTGTAAGTTTCTAAATCAGACACAAAAACGTACTTACTCTGAATAACCTACCTCTTTTTGAATGGATTAGGATTTCTGACCCCTAAAATATAGGGAGCAGCCGCAATCTGGTATCTATAGTTATGGTAAAATATGGTTCAACGACGGTTATGAAATAAAAGAATAAAAAATAAATAAATAAATAAATATATCTATGCTACTTACACCAGTTTTGAAAAAAAATAAATGAACTAAAACTTATAAAAAGAAAATATAAGGGAGATCATACCAACCCACTTACGATAATGATTTTGTACATACTGTTGTATTCTTTACGCAAATAAAATAATAAAACTTTTAACCATGCCTCAGAATTTTTTTGTTTGAAACTACATGGGAACTTAACAGGAATACCTGTATAGTCAAGTAAATTAGTTTATTAATATTAAAAAGATCCAAACTCAAACATTTTTTTTTAGAAAAATAAATCAGAACGGCTGAGATTCCTCTTCAGTAGATAAATTTTTATTCAACTTTCGGAAAAGTCAAAGTTTTCGGAAACAAAGAAAGTTCCAGAGACACTCGAGTCTGAGTTTTCCTTTGTTAAAATGTGATGTATGTATCAGCTCCACTTCAATGTTAGAGAAAGAAAAACACTTCTGTAAAAGAAAGATAAGTTTAGAAAGTTTTTCAACTGATTAAGTTAAAGTAATAAAACTAGCTTCTGCTTTAAACTGAACTAAGTTTTTTTTTATCTCCTTTTTTTAAGACAGAATTTTGCAAAGAAGTAGAATTATTGTGTTTCGTTCAGATATTTATTTCCCTATTTGCAAATTTATTTAAAATATATTTCCAATATGAAGTTTCCAAGATGCGGAAATTTTGCATTTGGAAACTGCATATTGGAAATATGCAGGTACATAAATACAAATTTATTTAGAATATGTATTTATGTACTATGAATTAATATGAATGTATTTAAAAACAAAAACTTATTTTAGATTATTGCGATTTAAAACTTTCACGTAAAAGAATTAGTTTATTCAGAGAAAGTGCGTTTTTGTGTCTGATATCATAACTTAAATTATCACCTGAGCTAATTTTTTAGCATATTTGACGTCACACCGTCAAGCCATTAAAATTGAGTTCCAGAGCGTGAAGATCCAATCATTAGATCAAAAGTTATTCAGGGTGGTCCGTTTTCTACATTGCCCATTGAACATGAATAACAGAACTTTTTTAAACTTATGCTAGTGGTGCCATGAAACTCAATATTTGAACAAACTTTAACTTTATTTTAATTATTTATAAATTTCTTAAAAATTTAATTAAAAGTAATTCAATTTTACACCAAAAAGTAAATTTTAAAAGTAATTGTTATTTAATTAGATAAGTTTACGTGTCTTTCTACCCAAGCATTTAGTTTTGGCTTAAGTAAATATATTCCTAGTTAATAGTAGAATTTGAGATCTCCATAATGAAGCAGATCTCATTTAGCATACTAGGCATAAAAGCAAACGTCACTGATATCTACATAATGTCACGTAGAAGGTTCACAAGTCCCACTAGTTATGTAACCAACTTTATGACACTGCATATTTGAAACCATCCGTGGTGAAATTGCAATCTAAAATCGATTCCCCGCCGGTTTACGAACATTATAGTAGTTGACTGATTCAGAATCAGCCTAGCTCGTGTTCTGATAGCGAAATAATCTATTCCCTATACCTATATAATTTAATTATTAACAACTACTATAATACTTAAGTTTAACATAAAAGCTAGCAAGTGATTAATTATTTTATGATGACTTTGATTTTAATATTAATGTTACAAATGCATCGAAAGGTATTGATTTTATTTTGATTGCGGTTTGTTCCTGATGAAGCATTTTTAAATTGAAAATGTTGAGTTTAAATAAATTTACTTATAATTCTTAACATAATAAGAAATGTCACATATTTTTTTAATCTGAACTACATTTAAATACCTGCATAGTTATTTTTCAAAGATAATTTTTTGTTAAAAACTTTTTGCTTTATATTAAAGTTTTCTTTAAATGTTTTCCTTAAAATTTTAATTAATGTTTTGATACAAGGGAATTAAACTATTTTAAAATATGGCATTAAAACTTTCCCTCTCCAGTTTACTCTACGGATTTGGCCCTCTCAAATGATTTTCTGTAAATAAACAAAAAAAAAATTTTTTTTCTTAACAAAACACATTTGTTTTAAAATAAAAACTAATTATTGAAAAAAATTATAATTTTGTAAACTACAGTGAGAAAAAGGCATGGTCATCCAGAATATGGTAAAATTTGCCGTATTTTTGACAGTATGGGAACACTAAAAAGCTGGGTAATTTTTAGCAAATTGGTTCGGTAATGATTTAGTAAAATTAACAATAAATTGTGGTTTTATAATATGTGATAAAAAGTAATAAATGTAGTACAATTTGGTAATTTTATCATGATAGCTCAGAAAATGGCATAAAACTAATTTTTTCGGTTGAATTTACATTTTTTTTTGTATTTGTAATTATTAGACTAAATGTGTGGTAATGAGAACTATAATTCTGAAAAGCTGAATTTCCGGAAAACCGTCATTATATGAACGGAAAAATTACAAAAAATACTTTTTAAATAGCTTATATTTTTATTTTATTAGACAGAATTATGTTTTTTTACCAATAATTTCATTACAATACAGTATGGTAATTTTGATAAAATTCGTTTTTCCATGCGAAAAACAGTTTTTTTTTCGATTTTTAACAGTTATAAAACGAGAATTTAACCTCCTAATCCATATCTCTCAAATGTTTTTAAATGGAAATATAACATACTAGTGTGCTGCGCCCCCTGCCCGCTAACGCTCGCCAACCCTCGAAAATTGCTACTCAATCATATATGGTTTGCTTCGCAAACCAAGCTCGCTTCGCTCACTACTAACTTGGGTGCATTGCAAATGCACAAAATTCTAAGAATTCAAAACAATCATTCAAATCCATATAACAACTTTTTAAAAGAAAAAAAAGCATCTTTTTAGTAAATACTAAGTCATTAAAATCAATTTGAATTCAAATAAATAATATGCAATTCGTTAAACCTATTAGAAATGTGCAATAGTATAAAATCTTAAGATTAAATTACTAAAACTGATATCTCTTTAAAAAGGTAATAACTTGGCTATAATTAAATCTATTAAAAACTGAAATAAGTGAATTGCAATGGAAAAACCTGCATAAACAAAACATTATTTTTTAAAAATATAATGAACATGAACGATTCACAACTTTGTTAAAAACATAAGTATAAGTCTTAGAAGTTTGATATACAAAAGAAAAACTTGCAGAAACTAAACATTAATTTGTAATAAATACTAAATGCGAACAAATACTGAGAAAGATTAAGGGCTTTGTTAATAACAAAAAAATAATTACTATTAAAGATTAAGAACTTCCTTAAACACACAATTATAAAATTCTGGACTTGGAGTTATCACTGTTAAGCTGTCAAGAGATCTAACCCTAGAGAGGCCAACATAAAGTTGTTCCTGACTAAATACTGGTTTAGTCTATATAAATTCGTGAAAAAAAGTGCTTTCGACAAAATTTTAAAATAAAGATCTATCGACAAAGACTACTCACTTCTGCCTAGCTTAATAGTATGAGATTGCAGCAGCTAAATTTAACAACCTGCTGATGTTCTCTCTGGTTATTTCAGTTTCCGGTTTTAAAAGCGCTATATGTTGAGCCACCTCAGCAAGATTTGGCTCCTGACATTTTTAGCGATAATCATTGGTCGATTTTCTAGCGTTGCCATTCGAGGAGTTGTAATGAGGCTTTTTTTTGTCGCTGTGTAAGAGAAATATATATATAGATTTCAAAGAAAAGTTTGCTTTAAATAAAAATTGTCTTTATTTTAATTTTTTATAACCAAAGAATTCCGGAATTAGCTTAAGAAGTTGCGACATTCATAAGTATGAAATTGGTATTTTGGCACTTTTCTCATTGATTAATAGAGCAAGCCCTTTTACTTTTATTACATTTAAAATGTATGGTTTAAATACCATATATTTTGTTTTATTAGTCAGAATTATGTTTTTTAAATCAGGCATGTCATTACCATACAGTTTGGTAATTTTTTTTGGTAATTGTATAATAATTTTGATGAAATTCGATTCTCCTTGTGGAAAGCAGTTTTTTTTTCGATTTTTAAGTCTTAAAACACGAATTTAGCTTCCAAATCTAGCACTCTCAAATTTTTTTTTAAAAGGAAAATACATCATTTCCAACAAAAATTTGTTTTTAACATAAATTATGTTTGTTTTAATTTCTTACGGCAAAAAAAAAATTCCAGTATCAGTTGAAAAAGTCGCGAATGTATGTAATTAATATTTTGGCAATTTTGCACTGAACACTAAAAAAAAAAATCCCTTTTACTTTGATTAAATGTAATATGAAGTATTTTCACGAAATCGAAAATTAAATTTTAATGTAAATTTAACCAATATTAAACCAGTTAATCATTCCATTTATATTATGCCAAGGAATTTCTCGAAGTTCATCTAAATAACAGCGCATGCTTAACATTTATTATAATTATATATGCGAGTAAGCTGGACTAGTTTCTTATGGAAAACCAGCCTGTACCATTTACAGTGGAAATAATTGATTATAAAATTAACAAGTTAAATACATTTAAAATAGATATTTATTGAAAGAATAAAAAGCTTAAAAATCTTTTTCAGTTATTGAAACTTATCGTGAATTTATTACCATTAAAATATCAATAAAATATTAAAATGCTTCTTTACGCAAACAAATAAAGCAGTGCATATTGAGTTGTTGCTTTCTTAAATGTTAAAAGCTTTTACGAACGACAATAATTAATTCTCATCTGGATAGAATTACTTAGTTGTATTTTATTCTTAAATATTTGCGTGAAATGCATTTTTTTATGTTCAGTATAAATAATGTTTTGCGAACCCATTAATTTAAACTTAAAGAATAAAAATGAAATGCTTATTTTTATCTTATTTAAAGCGTAAAAAATAGTTTCAGAAAAGGTATGCGTTAATAAAATGAAATAAATTATCGAATCTTTTCAGAAAAACATTTAATGGCTAAGCTTCAATTTCAAATATAAAGATTTTACATGTTTTTTTTAGATATTCCCATGAGCTTCCATTTTTATTTAATTTATATTTATTTCCAATTCTTGTGCTTTTCTTTCTAGATATATTGCGTAAAATTATTCCTATTTGCAATGGAATAATAAAATTAAAACGTATTTAAATGCACTGTCACACGAAAAATAGATGAAAAATTAGAAAACAGAAAGAAATTCTTTAAAGTATTTCTTGAACATGTCATTATAAAATTTTAAATATCGAATAAAAAAGATTTAATATAAACATTTTTAACGAATGGCATATTGAAGTTTTTTATTTTGTTGTCTCGAATATTTATGTTATTTATTTTTCTTGTTTGTAAAGTGCTTCTGGGATTAAAATATTCAAATTATAAAAATTTATAAATGTCCTTACAGGGAAAAAAATTCTTCCTTTCGATTTATTTAAACTTATCTTTTAATTCGCAGTTTGTAAATTTTAAATAACATTCATATGATAACTGTTTTTTTTAATAAAGATTCTTTCAGACTAAGGTTTTCTCTCTTTTTAAGTAAATATAATAAAACAAAATAAAATTTAATAAAAATTGTTCGTAAATCAACTATATCTTACTACACATTACATTATTGTCTGTGTCTATTTGTAAAGACTAAGGTGGAATTATATTAAAATTTTTGAAGCGGTCGTTGCACTAATACACTTTTTTCCTAATTTTATTATTATTTTTCATGAAACAGTTTTCTCTATTTTTTATGTAAAAATTTAGAATAAATTGATTATGTTTTAACGCTTTTAATTTCACTAAAATTTCATACGAGAGTTTTAAAAAGAAAGAATCTAAAAAAAAATATATGAACCATTACAGTTGCACGAAAATTCGCACGTGATATTCCATATTATTATGTTTTGCACAACCAGTTGTTAGATCGAGTTGTATTTTGACCATTAAAATTACTTAATTTAAAATAAGTTCAAAAATTGTGTAATTTACAATTTATAAATTTTTTCCTCATTATTAATCTGAATAATAAAAAATAAAAACTATTTTAAGAAATTATAATTTAACGAGACTATTTTTTTCCCTCACGTGGATGCGAACAAAACATTTTTGCTTTATTTAAATAGCTCTAGAGGCACGGTGAAATTTGGAAAATGTGAATTCAGAACAAAGGGCCCAAACTTTTAATCGCCCTTCCTATTGGGACCCTACTTTTTAGATAGCAATTACCCTACCTATTTTGAGGGTTGAGTATCCAAATCTAGGGATAAAAAACAAAAGAAGTATGTTTATCCAGAAATCTTACGTTTTTATGTATTATGTGTTTATATATCGTCTGCACTAATTTTTTTCGCATTCTGTTGATTTCAGTATCAAACCATTAAGATAGCATCTTAATGCATAAATTATTTGACTTATTAATTTGATCCTTAGATTAAAAGGTATTAAACCTTTGGCGCAGATGGTACACCGGTGTTCCTTTTACATATCTTTTTTTCTGACACTCGAATTAAAACAAAAATATACTTTAGTATTCCATATTTATAAGATACAGCCTAACAGCTACTAAAAATAATCTGATAGATTCTCGGAATATTTATTCTAAGATATGAAATCCAAAAGTATTTGAAATTTTGATTTCATTCATGTTCAAATATTTAACTTTATTTTATAACTGTCGTTGAACAGTCGACCAAATGTTGGGTTTACGACTATCAATGTTCAACTCCGTATCCTTGTAATTTTGAACTCAATCCAGGAGACAAGAGAACTCCTGGAATGGAAAAATTTTCCTTTCTGGAGGACTTTTTGATGTAACTGACCTGCACTTGCGTTACACGGAGAGGAAAACCTCGAAAACCTCCCACGGTAAGCCTGACGGAAAGAAGAAACCAACCCATGATCTGTCAACCACGGAGGATATTTTAGTCAGCAGTGCGGTCAGTGCAAACCCGGTGCGAAATTCGTATCGACCAGTCATAGCTGGGATTCGAACCCGGTTAACTTTATTGGAAAGCGAAAACTCTATCCCCTGGACCACCACTGCTCTATATTCAAGTATTTATCAATAATTGATTTTGGAAACTAAATTCTCTTCTCAATAATTGCAAGTAAGTGCAAGTTTGAAAAGCTATTGTTTGGAAATGAGCCATATTAGATTTTACCTTTAAAGCAGAAAAGGACTCCAGTGTTTCATACTGTATTTCATTAATGTTCTAAACATATTTTTCACTTATTTTGATCGAAATGCATACAAAATAATTTTTAAAAAAAATGAAAAAGTATGTTTAATGAATATTCTGCTCTAAGGAGTTAAAGTATTTATTATTTTTTTTTATTGGCTCGTTGTAAAAGTTTAAAATTTTATTTAACATATGATATTACATTTTTCATAACTTTATAAACAGCCTGTTAAAATTTACAAACTGGAGAATTTAAAAATATTCCTTCTAAATTAGATTAGAAACCCTTTGATTAAACTCTGCTTTTACTCTAGCAGTACACAATACGTGTAATGAGTATCTTTAAAGACAGTGATTAAATCAAGCATTCGTGACTTTTAATTAGATTTTCTTAAAGAAAATAAATGAAATTCCAGAAATCTACCTAAAATAATTTTTTTAAAATCACGTTTTGCAAATGGTAATAGGGTGACTGACCTCATCACTTATTGCTGAAGTTGATAAACTGAATTAGTTAGATTTCACAGTCTGCTAATGATCTTTTTACACGTTATCTCTTCCGCGAGATTAAAATAGAGAGTGTGTTAAGCTTAACATTATTTATAAAATTTTTTATTCATTTAAAGCTCAGAAAATAAAGACAAAAATAAAATTTTTAACGCTATATTTGTGTAGTTCTCAAAATCTTTGACTTTAATTAAGTGTTTCCCACAAATGGCATATAAGGAAATATCGATACTTAATAAACAATGCAATAACGATAATTTAAAAACATTATTCTCGCAATATATCGTGAAGACAATGATTTGTGATAAATTTCAAATTTACGAGTATTATCGGCAACGATTGCATCTAGAGCATAACTGATAATTATAATAACCTAATAGGATGACGCCAACATCATGATTGAGTACGTAACTGATATGAAAATCGAATACAATAATGCCACCTAAAGTATCGTTAGAGAAAGTAACACCAGGTTTTTGTAATTTCTATTTAGATTTCATGAAAGGATAATGCACAGGGCTCTAAAAAAAGGACAACATTGATTAACTTTTAATCTAATGATCCGATCTTCACGATCTGTTACTCATTCTTAATGATTGAGTGGCTAACCTCAAATACGGTAATTAATTAGTGCAGACGATGTTTTTAGTAACGAAATCAAACAGAAAAACGTACTTTTTCCGAAAAAACATAATTTTTTTATCAACGGATTCGGATTTCTGAATGTAGGGGATAGCCGCAATTTGGGAAGCATGGTTCCGATAGTTTAGTCAGGTGAGCGATCCAAAATTTTTATATCTTAATGTTGATTTTACTTTTTACATATTTCGCTATATCTCGAAATCTTTTTAAGTGAATTCATGGATTTTTGTATTCTGTAATATCATAAAATTCAGTTATCTAAAGAAAATTCCTTACAAACAATAAATTTTAGCAAATATTTATTATTTCTCATTACTTTATTTTATAATAGTTGAAAAAAATTTTGAGTTGTAATGTATACAAATTTATACATTATTTTAAAGTATTTTATTCTGCATGGCAAAATACAAACTTTGAGCGAAATTAGTTGAATAGTTCCTGAAAAATCAAATTTTAAATGCATGATTTTTTTTAGAATTAGACTTCTTAAGAACTATTAAACCAATTTCGTTCAAATTTTGTATTTTGCCATGCGAAATTAGACACTTTAAAGTGATGTAAAATACTGTTCACCTTAGATTAAAAAATTTTTGTGACTATTAGCATATAAAATAATAAAAATATTAAATGTTTTCTAAAATTTATTGTTTGCCTGGAATTATCTTTGGATAAACGAATTTTATAATTTTGAGCAAAAATTTTTCAACTTCAATTTCAAAGTTTTCAATAATATGAAGTGCAAACTTTGGATCGCTCTCTTGACCATACTATGAGGACCATGTTTCCGAATTTGCGGCTATCCTCTACATTTTGGAAGTCAGAAATTCGAATCCGTTGAAGAAAAATTATTTTCTTTCTGAGAAGAAAGAAAATAATTTTTCGTCTAATTTTCTCGAATTCTTTCTGAGAAATAAGAATTCGAAATTCTTTCTGAGAAGAAAGTAAATTTCTTCGTCTAATTTCATAACTCAAAATATCGTCTGCACTGACTAATTAGCATATTTGAGGACATCCCCTCAAACTATTAAGATTGTGTCCCAGAGCGGGACGATCTGATCATTATATCAAAAGTTATTCAGAGTGATCCGTTTTGTTCGGCACACTGTACACATTCGTAATTTTTATTTGAATTATTCTTGGAATTTTTGTATTGGCCAAAAGTAAATGAAGCTTTTTTTAATGATGTACAATTATTGTTTACCGTTACCTTTAAATATAAGTTAAAATAATAATTTATTCTTTAACATTTTTTGCAACATAATAAATATTTTTATTCTCAACATTATTGAATTATATACATATTGCTATCATTTCGGTGTTGACAAAAAATTTCCTACTGACGAAAAAAAAGTCCTTCAGGGTAAGTTTGGCTTTTTGTTTATAAAACATTTGATCATTTGGGCAAAGCCGTCGAGGCGAAACCATTCTTTCACTGTTGAAACTAAATATAGCTTCATAAATTCTTATTCAATGCGTCTGTCTTCTTATAGAGGTGAAATGAAAATGCATTGAAGTATCACTAAATTGATATTTACTTCAGTCTTAAAAACTACAATATTCCCGGAAATAAAAATTTTTCTTTGAGAAAAAATTATTTGCTTAAGCCATGGAAATGAAGAGGGGAAAAGTGAGGAAAATGGGCAAATTGCGTAGCCTTTAGAGGCCTATTTATATATTAACAAAGAGTACAGGCGTTATATTTACAAAGAGTTAATATTAAGAGTTAATATTTACAAAGAGTAAAGACATTAGTTTCTTGTCTTAATCTCCAAAATTAGTTGTGTTGATTATAAAGAATTAGTTTTAAGAATTGAAGCCCATTTTTGTGTAATTCTATAATTTAATTTAAATTCTCATATATTATTAAAATGATTGAAAGAAAAATAGTTGCGCGGAATTGTTTCTCTTAATTTTGTAGGTAGAGTTAATTAATTCTAGAAATTCAATGCTTTTTTAATAAAATATAACACAATAATAATTATATCAAAAATGCTGATTAAGAAACGCGTAAAATGATTTCACCAACTAAATATTTAGAACTGCTATGAATATCTTGAGTCATAATTAAAGGTAATTTAGAATCAGGCATCACTTGGATTAACGATAAATTTCGTTGCGCTTTATAGAAACGCGCGTTGTGTTTTTTTTAAAACAAAATTATTATTTTTCTTCCAATAAATTAACAAAACATTTAAGTGCATTTTAATTGTTTTAAAAAGATTTGTAAAAAAAAAATATTCATAACAAAATCGAGTACCGATTTTTCGACCAAAAACCACCAAATATTAGAAGGGCATCCGATTGCAAGTTTTGATAGAATAAATTACTTTGTAAGGTTAATTTATTTCTTATGTAACTTACAACAGTTCTTAAAGACCACCAATAGTATGTATCATTGGAATCTTTATTCAAAACGAAAACAAAAAAATATGTTCATTTAAGATCGTCAATAAAATTGTAAGCGAAGCGATGGGAAAAAAATATGGTACAGAAATTTGAGAAATTAAGCTATATAAAGTTGCGAGTATTAAACAATTAGGCAGGTTTGATTGTGAAAGGGAGTTGAGAGGCGTTGAAAGATTATTACACTGAAACCTAGAGGACAGACTACCTCTATGTAGCGACTTCCTCTATTTCCGACGATTTTTTGGAGGTATAGAATTTTTTCCATAGATTTAGTGCAAAAGAAAACCTTTATGAGAGAACATTAAAGCCTTTCCCAACCACCGTGCAAAATCTCTGTACCAAATACGGAAAAGATAAGACAAGGAAACACGAAAAAATATCGAAATAAAAATATATTAACAAAACAAATAAGTAGATCAAAATGTATTCAAAATATTTGTGTGAAGGTTTTATTCAGAGAACTCTTTTCTACGATCTTTGAAAGAGATAAGAACCTCATGTTGCAGTTAAAAAGCACTAAAGACAATGCTATCAATAATTTATTTTTAGAGTTGAAAGTTAAATGAAAAAAAAATTATTTTAGAAAAAACTAAGTATCTCAAACAAACAAACATTTTGTTTTAGGACAAATTTTCATCTTTTAATTCTAACTAATTCTCGTGATATAAAATTAAATATAAATTTAAACAAAAAACCCAATTGTTTATTTATTTAAAATAGTTCTGTTATTCATAATTGGAAAGTTTGTGTTTACACATAATTATACCATTTCTATCGCACTAAATTATATTCATCGATCTGGTTTTCCTGACGTCAACACAAGTGGCATCTCCTCACCAAGAAAATTTACACACATTAAAATTATAATCGTTTGCGCAAAATCCTGAATTTTTGATATCATTTTGAGGTCAATTTGGATAACCCCTAATAACGACCAACCTCCATTAACGACCATTCTATTGTGGATCAGAGAGTGGTCTTTTCCTAGAGGTTTCTCTGTATTAGAAATAAATTCGAGCTTAAACCTCAATAAAATCTATTTTAAAGTTTATTACATTCGTTTCCGCTACTCTTATTTGTCAGATTTCGATAGTGTTTTTTTTTCTAGCGCGAATATTAATATGAACTTTTCGAAACGTTCATGCAACTGTTGAAACTTGCAATATCATTAAAAACAGAGTTCACATCGGAAAGTCTTTGAAATTTTTATCGCAGGCTACCGCCTTCACATTTCTAAAAACGAGGAAATTAAAATCCAATGAATGAATAAATTCATCTTATGCTTACACTTTAGCATATTTAGCGCCTATTTCTATTGCATTTATATTTTCCTGAATATCTCACTTCTGAAGAGGCAACACTTAATTTAAACAAAAAACAGAAAAGAATATCATATCTGTAAGTATCAGTCAAATAAGGAAACGGTAACACGGTACTGATATTACAATTATACACGGAAAAAAAAACTCTGGTAACATTGTATGGTAATGACGCATTGTATGGTAGTACAACGCAGTGTATGGTAATGACATTTCACGAAAAAAATCATACTGGTGAATAAAATCAGAGTATTCTGTATTTAACACATTCATTTGTTAATTTTTCTGTTTATATATTAAAGGAATTATTAAATATTGAAAGGATATATTAAAGAAATCTCTATATAAAAGAAATTCTGTTTTTTAAAATTATACTTCTTATTACCACACATTGATAAAAAAAATACAAACCTGAAAAGTAAATTTAACCAAATATATAATTTTTATGCCATGTTCTATTGTATTATGATAAATTTGCTGATTTCTGCCGCATTTGTTAAGTTTTATCACATATTATAAAGTCATATTTTATTGTTAATTTTACCAAAATTATTAGCGAGCTTTCGATGCTCCCATAGAGTCAGAAAACGGTAAATTTTACCATATTCTAATTGTTTTGGCCACACTCTTCTTTGCAGTCTTTATATCTTTTTCAACTCTTATCAAATTAAAATTATTTATGCTAATGCAAGCTACATACATATTCATGTAACATAATACACCTTATTTTCATAACTTAATTCTAGAGCCAAATGGGAACAATTTGATCATATTTCATAAATAAAAGCGATGTATTGTTAATATATAAATTTGTCTCATTTTATTCCATTTTAAATCACGAACTCCTTATATTTATAGAAATATTCTATTATATATTTTAGTTAAATCATCCATATTTCAACATTTTATTAAAGTATCATAAAAGCTTTCAGCTATTTTAACAGCTTCTATTTATTTCAAAATCCTTAAGGATTTCTACGATTGTAGTATAAGATAAAATCATTAATTTTACCTTAAGAGATAAAGAGAATCCCTATGTCCATGGGATTTGAAACGTTTAAAAATGAACAAACAACTACACACAAAAGGATTAAAATATAGATTGTTTGGATGCTATCAAATCTTCATTAAATGTTTATGCAATACTCTTTTTCGCAAACATTTCAGTCGCTGTCGTTGAATTTCTGGATTGCAATATTCTTTCTTCAATTTTATTTCTTCTTAAGAGGTATATTTTATTTTCCTTTTAATATTCTGCTTTGTTTTTATTTTCTAAATTTAATTTAATTTACATGGTTTCCATCTAAGAAGTGACAGAAAGAAATGTCTTTAGTTGTAAAGAAGGCAGAAAACCTACAATGCGAGCAATTTTTGTTATCTTGCTTTGTTTAAACACAGCTTGACTTTGCAAAATGGATATTATTAATTTGAAGTTATAGTGAAGTAAAATTTAATTTTTAAAAATTATTTCGCGTTAAGTTATTAAAAGAGTAAACATTTATTTATTTATTCATTTATTTTAAATTTTTGATACTAAAAATTAATTTTTTTACGTCTGTTATGCATAATCAATGCGAAGCTTTATAATTTTTTGTCTTTACATTTTTATTATAAATTTTTTGTTATCTTTCAGATTTTGTGATCTTTCAGATTTTGTTATTCAAATTCCTTTTAGTTATTTATTTACTTTAAATTTCAAATTGTGTTCAAAGATACATTTTGGACATATGCTGCTTCAACGCTGTCACGTGTTTAACTTAGACTTTAATTTCTTTACAGCCTTTTTGCCATATTTCTTCACTTATGAAATTTCTAAAATTCGCTATATTTTATTTTATTGATATTTAAAAAAAACACATTTATAATTTTTCCTCATGAGCAATTTAGGTATTTTTACAAATATTTTAATTTCTTAAAACATTTCGCAGTGAAAAACCATATTAATTTAAATAGTTTCAAAAATATATGCTTATATAGATAGAAAAAAATTAAAACTTGAAATTTTTTAAATTCTTTTAAAAAATGTCATTTATTTTAAAAATTTGGCATTTTGAATCATAAGTGTTGAGATTATTAGTTCTAGACTTTATATGTTTATTTGTTTGTTACCATTATTAATTATTTGTTTATTCATTTGTTACTATTAGACTTAATAAAAAATTTTAACATTTGAAACCATTTAAAAAATGTACAAGGAATTCAATACTGATAATTTTGCTTAACTCGAAATTTGCTTCACTAATTTAAAATACAGTTTTTCATTAATTTAAAATAAGATACCTTCAGTTTAAAATAAAAATAATTCACCAAATTAAGCTAGGATACATTCAATTAAAGATACGAAAATTCACCAAAAATTGTAAATTACAATAATCAATCTTACATGCTAAAAACATTTTAATAAAAAAATGGAATTAATGAAAAAATTAATACAAATTTAAAAAACCCATTTCATACTAATGAAATTGTCTGTTAAGGTTAAAATATTTACAACTTTCCACTAATTCACGAATTCAAAGGAAGACACATTCAATTTAATATAAGGTAATTCACTGAAGTAAAGTAACATCAAATTTTAAATAAGATTATTCGCAAGTTTAAAATAAGGTTACTCGCAAGTTAAACCATAAGATGCATTCAAAAAACTATAAAATAAGACTATTTAAAACTATAAAATAACTATAAAATAAGATAAGACTATTTAAAAAAGACTATAAAATAAGATAAGACTATTTAAAAAAGACTATAAAATAAGACTAATTAAAATAAGACTCACCAATTTAAAATAACATAATTCACCAATTCATTTTAAGATGCATTCAATTAGCATAATAATACACCAATTTAAACTACGATGCATTCAATTTAGGAAAAGATAAATCGGCAGAAATTGTAAATAACATTTGTCATTCTAATACTTAAAAGATAGAAAGTGTATTTTTTTAAATGCAAAATTAGAATTATTGAAACACTTAATGCACTCAGTTTTTAAAATCCTCATTTAATCTCAATGCAACTGTTTGTTGAAGCTAAAATATTTGCAGCTTTTCTCTAATTCACCAATTCAAACTACGATACATTCAATTTAAGGTTAAATAATTCACAAGAAATAGTAAATAACATTAGTCAATCATATACGTAATAAATAAAAATAAATAAACAAATAAATGTTTTTAATAAAAATTTGGAACTAGTGAAACATTTATTGCAAACATTAAAAAAAAACAAAAAAAACCCATTTAATCTGAATGCCACTATCTGTTGAAGCAAAAATATTTACAGTTTTTCACTAATTTATCCGAAATTCTCCTTCGAAAATAAGCATTTTGTTTCTAGTCTCATCAGAATTTTCTTCTTCTCCACCAAACCCTTATAACATTCTTTTGCTTTAACGTTGCATCCAGTCGGTGATTCATCCTTGTTTACGATCTACAACGGAAATCATCAGAACCTTCTTTCGGCCGAAAATGATGTTTGTTTACGAGTTAAACGCTCCCGAGTTGTCTTGAATGATGGCTACAGCCGCTCTTTCTCATCCCAATTGTTTCGTTTTTCTTACTGAAAAACTGAAGAAAAAAAATTGTCTTTTCTCATATTCCGGTAGCGGCGAACTACATCTAAGAAACTGCAAACTTCATATAAAAAGTGGCTCCAGGCTCTTTTCTATATTGAATTTGTTTATAGAACTTTTAGGAGTTCAGATTTTTTTCGAACTGTTACACGGAGAAAAAGACTCCAGTAAAATTAACGTACTGTATGGTAATGACATTTATGGTAAGATAACCATAATTCTGGCTAATAAAATATACGGCATTCAATCTAATTCGTTTGGTCATTTTTCTGCTCATATGATAACAGGTTTACCGGAAATTCTGGTTTCAAAAAATTATAGTTCTTATTACCATACATTTAGAAAAAAAGACAAAAATGAAAAGTAAATTTAACCGAATAAGCTGTTTTTATGCCATGATAAAAGCTACCATGATAAAATTACCAAATTTTACCATATTTACACATTTTTTTTTACATTGGTAAATTTGATATCGTACATTGTGAGCATTTAAGTAAAAACTACCAGAATATGGTAAATTTTATAGTGTTTCTGGGTCTATGTGAACGCCAAAAAGCTAGGTAATTTTTACCAAAGGCGTTGATAATTATGTTAGTAAATTAACAGTATAATATGGTTTTATAATATATGATAAAATTTGGTAATTGTGCAAAAATGTGGTAATTTTATAACGATATTTTAGAGCATTGCATACATTTTTTACTAAATGGGTGGGAGTGAGAACTATAATTTTGAAAACCAGACTTTTCAGTAATGTAAACCATATTATTTAAGAAGAGTTTATCGTAAGAATTATTTTTAAATACTGCATATTTTGGTTTTTAATACTATCATAATTTGAATTCTGTTTACCAGAAATGCCATTACCGTACATTACGGTAATTTTACCATAAATTGTTTCTCCGTGTAGTTAAGCATTAAAAAGGCAATAAAAACAAGATTAGCTTTTTATCTAAACAAATTTAGAATAGGACGTGCCTTCGTCATCTACATCTTAAAACCGAGCTCTTTGCCATTCTCTAGTCTATCTACAGGTTAACCGACCAACAAATCAGTGATACAGTAAAAATTTTCTCAGACTCACTCTCAGGATTATATGCTTTTTCTAATGCACGCAAAATAGATTATATCATTTCAAATATTAAAAATAAAAACAGATTAACTTCAAGCATTTAGTTAAATTGGATTAGAGCTCACCAGGGAGCATGTGGAAATGAAGGAGTGGATAGATTGGCTAAGCAGACTTGTGAAAGAGAGAACATAGACATTTTTGATGAAGAATCAAAACACACATTAAGGAAAAGACTAACCGAAGAAGTCATTGACTATCCTGACAAACGAGATGGAGCAACCCGTATACAAAAGGAAGATATACTCACGGAATTTTTGACAAAGTACATACCATATATACGTTAATTTTTCACTTTCATCTGTATATATACATCATTTCAATATAAATTAACTTTTGGGCATAGTACCGTATACCACTTTCTAGAAACTGATGCAAATTATTTACAAAACTAATCAAAACTCTGTAACACTCGGTTTTGAAGGCGAGGTTTGTTTCCGAGAAACGATATGGACCTTACCACAAATATTCATGCAGCTTTCATTTTAAGGTGCAGCTTGCTGATTTCACTTTATTGAGACTCGTCTTCCGACTGATTCAGATTCTAAAGTGGATTTATCACAAGAGTGGTCATTACGTCTGAACTACATTAATGAGCCCTTTTTATATTTCGAAACTCAGGGAAACTGCTTGCAAAGTGCATTGGAGATCAAATTCACATGCACTATGCCTTTAACTAGTTACAAATATCTTTAATGTGATTTATGATTCATTTTTACTTATGTAAAACATTTACCAGTGACAGTTCTTTTTTCTAAGAATGTCTCTTATATTTAGAAATTCCTGTATACTGACTTTCACAACATACTTTTACATCTGTAAATTTATATTGCGGAACATTCCTTAGTTTTAGCCTCGAGTTCTGTAAACAGGACATCTTTACATCCGTACATTTACACCGGTGCAGCCCAGGATCACTCTCGGGGGCACTTCATTTGAAGGCCTTCTTTTGTTAATCACAATCTATTCGTTTTCTTGTACTGATAAGAAAAAGACGCGCATTTTGAGACTTCAGTATTCCCCGGATGACCCCTATTGGGGTGGAGCGGGGGTAAATTAAACTTAATAAATCAATCACGTTGAGCATATAAACGGCTAATGTTCTATGAAAATTATTTAGAACATGATAAAAAAAACTATTTTAAAATGATTCTAGAAATTATTTGGAAGGTTAGAAAAAATTAGAAAAATACAGTCCCTGGTGAAATTAATAAACGCACTATAAGTTTCCATGTAAAATCTTAATTATCTGGTGATATTATACAGCTTTATTGTTTTTGCCTTGTTGAAACCGGTTTGCGCTTGATTATTAAAATACTACAGTGCATCTACTAATTTGATCTAAATATTACAATATAATAATATAAAACCAAATATAATAAATATTCTTTATTTATATAATATATCGCGTAATGTATCCAAGCGTCAAATTTATATTATATTCAGTGGAACCTGTCTAAATTGACAACCCTCGGGACCAAGTCAAATGGTCACTATATAGAGGTGGTCACTTTATGAAGAATCTTTAAAAAGGACTCTTTAAATAAAACTTTCAGAAAATGGTCACTTTACTCAGATTCTCACTTTACCCAGGTGGTCACTTTTACAGGTTGCACTGTATCTCCTAATTTAACCAATTGGTAACTGAACGTAAACAAGTGCAAACCGGTTTCAGTCACTTAAAAAAAATAAAGCTGTATAGTAATCACCTGATAATTAAGATTTTGAATAGAATCTTATAGTGCGTCTAATAATTTGGTCATTGACTGTAGAAGCAACCAATTAGAAAAAATATAGGGAGCTTTGATAATTAATGTCCCCTGATAATTTAGTAACAGAAACTAGCTTAAATAATCGCTAATGCATCGAAGAAAGATACTTAATTCTTTATTACAGTTACTCTAAAATACTACATATTTGTGAAACAGCTACCAGTAAAATTATCAGGGAAAAAAAGATTACAATACTGATTCGCAAAACATTGGGATTGATTGATCAGAACAATGTTTTGCGATTTAAAATTTTCTGTGCATTAAAAAATCTTAATCTATGCTACTTTTTTGAGTGTTCACCTTAATGTATCATTTTGTTTTGCTGCGTAAAAACAGCAAGTCTTGGAACTTGAAATTTCATTGAAATTCATGTTCCAAGTCTTATTGTAATTGCTGAAAGATTTTATAAAAGAAATGTCAGTCGATAATGAGTTTGGAAAATATTAATTGTTAAACTTGTAGCAAAAATGTGGACCGCATGCGATGCCGCAAGATTGTACATTTTGCGACCACATGGAATTACCGATTTGAAATTTAAAGTGCTGAATGAACTTACTTAAGCTTTTTTTTTCAGAAATCATAACAATTTTAAAGCCTTTTTTGTGATTTTTTTGAAAACGATTTTGTTTTCTTTTACGTTTTGATTTAAAGCACAAAAACTAAACATTTAGAAATGTGAAATTATGAATGTATGTAGAAAAATACATTAGCAATGCGATGGAATAAAAAAGATTAAGATTCTCCTGTTTTCCGAAGAATTATTAACTGTTAAACTTGTAGGAAATATCCATTTATGCTTATGTACTTCCAGCTGAAATTCTACATTAGAATTAAAATTTGGAGTGCTGAAATGGTTATTTTAATCGATGTTCATTGCATGTGGTCTACGTTACCAAAGTTATACTTTTGAAGTTGTCTGATATCATGTACTCTTTTCATTTATATTAATTCTTTTAAACGCGATTCGGAAAAATTACTTATTTAAAATCAACGGTTATTGAATCGAAAAAAATATTTATGTGTTCAAAAGCAAAATTAATGGGAAAGTGGCTAATTCCTTTAGGAGAAACGTAAAAATCGAAGCCAAAGATGCTTAATTGCGCCAATTATTATTGCCGCTAATGATGCTTAATTGATTTAGGTAATATATGCATATTGAAATAAAAGAAAGAAGCTTTATACTAGAAAGGAAAAGTAGAGTAAAGGTACTTATTTGTCTAGAATTTGTCAGTAAGAAATCGTCAAACTATGACGACAACGATGCTTAATTAATGTCAGCAATTTATATCAATTGTAATAAAAAAAATAATTCAAGTACTAAAAAGCAAAAAAAAAAGAGTCAAAAGATACTTATTCGTTTTGGGGAACCGTAAAAATCAACATATTATTTTTAACACTAATGTTCAATTAATATAGATAAGATGTATTAATTGAAATAAAAAAATAAGCTGTTTGCTAAATAGCAAAGTTAATGGGAAATTCGTTAAAAAACGTAGAAAATCGCCATTCACAGACGACACTTAATTAATATGTATGGTAATATGTACTACTGGTATTATGGTAGTTGGTGCAGTTTTGATAAGAGCTCTTTAGCAGGTTTTCCGTTGCTTCAAAAAATATTTTTTCCAGTGGTAGCTAAGATAGTGTATTAATATTGAAATAGAATTAAAAGTACATGTATTAAAAGTACATTAGAATTAAAAGTACATAATTATGAATTAGAATTAAATGTACATTTTCCCACCCCTACTTCTAAATATTTTAACAGTAAAGTAAAAGTAAGATAGAGAGATACTCCAAAATCATTATCAAGTTCTAATAAGTATTTCAAGTATTTTTATTTCTTTTTTTTTTAAAAAAAAACCTTAGACTTTAGTAGGCTGCCACTGAATAATGTATTTGGCTAATGTTGAAGTGTTATGTACTAAGTACCAAATATACTAATGCAGGTATAAAACATTATATTAATATATTTATTGATTATTAAATCTACACATATCACAAACAGTTTTAATACTGACACACATGCACNAATTAAAATATAATCAAAATGTTATTCATAAAATGATATTGCGTCCCAAATTAATTTTTATTTTGAAAGAAAAACTATTTTCTTTTGGATGGTGCAAATAGTTAGCAAAATTAATAAAATCAATTAAAACCATTTTGCATTAAAAATAATATAATCACTGAAACAGTTTTTTCATCGTTAAAAACTGCTTTCGAATATCATAAAATAATCGTTCAATACAAACTTTTCACGTTTAAATAGTAGAAATAGTTCACATTTACAGTTTGTTTAATTTTTTGTACTATATAAGTTCTGAACCATTTAACTTTGTTTAAACTATGTTCCCTATTTATTGCAATCAAACGCAGCTGAATTTTTGGATGCAAACTGTTTCAATGTGAATGACATTTTTACGTATGATGTATAAAATAATAAGAAGATTAATTAAGAGGAGATCTGCTTAAAAATCTACACTGGTAGCGTAATCCTATTGTATTATTTTTTTTTATAGAGTTTGGAACAAAATTTAAAGTATTAATATATCTTTACCGATTAAATCAAAATAAAGTTATTATCATTTCCTCACAACGCATTTTATCATCTGATATGAGATGTTGTGCAGTTAAGAATTTAGTTGGGAGTTCAGCTTAATAGTAACCATAACTTGATTTTAATTTCCAAAATATTAGTTGAAAAGTGCTGATATTTCAAGTAACTAATCAACAAGTTTTAAATTAGTAATTTGCATTTTAAAATTAGTAACAGAATTTCAAACTTATTCCTGCTAAACTTCACTCTCTTTTACTGAATTACTCCAGCATCTGAAGCATGCGGGTATTTATCATTTCTAAAATAAGAATTTCTGAAGTTAACGGCAAGGGCAGCATTAGAGTGATTCTCACGAAACATGACAATTCACTGTCCCTTACTCCAAGATCTAATACTATAATACTAAAGTAACTTTTTTAAAAAAAAATTAATGAATAGCATTGTTGATAGCATTTTAAAATGACTTTGCACTTGCATTGACTGTTTTGTATAGTTGAAAAATTTAATTGAATATCAAAATGCCATTTTCCTGGCATGCCCCAAACAATGTTTCCAATAATAACAGCTTCGAAACTTCCCATAAATTTTTGAATATCTAAATTTTTTTTTATCTCAACCGGTGTAAACATCTCTAGAATACACGCAGAGGGTATTATTTACAAAAACTTCGTTTAAATTAATTTTTTCTGTCAATAATTTGTTTGTCTCAAGAAAATCTGCCATTTTCCTGGCTACTTTTATTTAGTGGTTTATAACCGAAATAGATAGACCCAGTAATCAATATCTTATGCTAATAGATTGATTAGATACCCTATGAAAATGTCTTGTTGCATGAATAAAGAACCAATTTTTGTGGGTCAAAATCTACTTCAAAAATTTTTTCAAGGTGAGTAGGTTTTGGTGTTGTCATTTTACTGTCTTCTTGAAATCATTAATAACATGAACTATATAGATTTATCTGAGTTATTTTAAGAAATCCTGTTGTTTTTTGCAGAATATAAACGTCTTAGGCAAAAATATTAAATTAAAATAAAGTTATATGCTGTAACGTGGCGAATTTGTCATTATCCTTGCTGTCATTTTCCTGGCTTATGAATGCCAGGACATTAAAGTGTTACCAGAAATTTTTTTAAACTGCTAATACTGTAAGGAGGGAAAGCAAATATTAACCTAATACCAAGTTTATGTATGATTGTAATATGCTGGGATGTAATCAAAGTTATTTATTTATTTAATGACTGATTATTATCAGCAACAAAATTCTTTTTTATTCTTTCTACAGTGGACAAAAAGAATTAATTTAAGCAATTTATGGTCCATCTAACATAAGGGCTTAAGCTAAGTTACTCACTATTAACTTAAAATGACTGTTTTTTAAACTTCTAAGTTAATATGTCGTTTTCTTGGTATTCAAGATTTGGTGAATTTCTATTTTATTTTTTTTCTTGAACAAATATCAAATATTAATAAGTGTAACTAAAGAAGTATACAAAAAAATTTTAGATTATTTTGAAGATCTTAAATTTCAAGAAATTTTGTCCGAATTGTTTCGTGAGAATCACCCATATATGCATTTTCCACTTTACTAATGTTATACTTTTAAAGTTGTCTGATATCACGTATTCTTTTTATTTAGATTAATTCTTTTAAACGTGATTCTAAAAAATTACTTATCTAAAATCAGCGGTTATTGATTAGAAAAAATTATGAATGTATTCAAAAGCAAAATTAATGGGAAACTGGCTAATTAATTTAGGAGAAACGTAAAAAATAGATGGAAATGATGCTTAATTACGCCAATTATTATTGACGCTAATGATGCTTAATTGATTTAGGTAATATAATCATATTGAAGAAAACGAAGTAAAATATATACTATAAAGCAAAAGTAATGGAGTAAAGGCATTTATTTGTCTAGAATTTGTCAGTAAGAAATTATCGTACTATGACGACAGCAATGCTTAATTAATGTTGGCAATTTGTATCAATTTAAGTAAAAAAAAACATAACTTATGTACTAAAAATCGAAGATAATGATGAAAAGATACTTATTCGCTTTGGGGAACCGTAAAAATCGGCATATTATTTTTAACACTAATGCTCAATTAATATTGATAATATGTATTAATTTAAAAAAAATGAAATAAGTTGCGTGCTAAATAGAAAAGTTAATGGGAAATTCTTAAAAAAAAAAACTTAGAAAATAGTCATTCACAGACGACGCCCAATTAATATGTATCCCTAATGGTATTATGTACTACTGGTATTATGGTAATTGGTGCAGTTTTAATAAGAATTCTACAACTGGTTTTCCGTAGTTTTAGAGAAAAAAATTTTCTGTGGTAGCTTTTTTCTGTGGTAGCAACGAGAGTGTATTCATATTTTAATGAATTAGAATTAAAATAACTTTTTTCCACCACTACTTCCAAATATTTTAACAGTAAAGTAAAATTAATATCGAGAAATGGTCATACTCCGAAATCTTTATCAAGTTCCAATAAGAATTCCTACTAAAACAAATGGCGTCCTCTTTAGTTGGCTGCCACTGAAAATTTGTATTTGGCGAATGTTTAAGTTTTATGTAATAAGTACCAAGTATACTAATGTAGGTATAAAACATTATATTAATATATTTCTTGATTATTAAATCTGCACCAATCCTACAGTTTTAATACCGATACTTTGCAAAGAAGTGTTTTACCATCCCGTGAAAGGGACGTGTACCGGAGAAAATTACTTCGTAATGGTAAATTTTGACTATCATGAATGGACAGCGAGCAATAGCATCATACCAAGTTATGTAAAATGCATTTTATCTTTATTTGAATGATATGAACTACAAAAAATGATTTTTGCTTACTTTAATAATGAAAAGCCGCCGACAATTGAAACACTTAATATTAAATAAAAAAAAAAGAAATTTATTTTGGCTATATCAATAGAAGAACCAGGTAAGTGCCATTTCAAGAACGAGAAATTTTTTTTATCTAAATTATTTTAGTACCAAGTAATGAGATGGCGTGTCTAATAGTTCTTTGCTTTACTTATATATCACTGCAAAAACCTAAAAAAAAGAAATCATGCAGGCATACTAAAATCAAATGTGGATTAGTTATGCTAAGATTGAAGTGATGGCAAAAACAGTTCTGTTACATTAAACGTGCCCATATTGATGCAAACCCATATATGTTTTTTTCCTCTTTAATTGTATTAAATTTAATTTCTTTAATTGTAAAGGTATATGCACTTCATTTTCAGCATGATTCCGTGGTGTTTCTCAGTTTTGATTTATTGACTCTTTCTTCCATTTTATTCACTCCGTGTAAAGAACAGGTATTCAGCTAGCAATGAATTAAAATGAGAGAAACAGATTAGACGCTGCCAGATATAAATCGTAAAATTGGTATAAATTTTTTTTTTAAAATATAGAGGACTCAAGAGAGATGAAAACCATTATCAATTTGAACTGATATGCGATATAATTTTAAAGTTATATATTGTTGACAAGTAAAATTGAGCTTCATTTATTATATCTCATTGTGTACAAAGCACCAAAAAAACGGACCACCCTCAACAACTTTTGATCTAATGTTCGGATTTTCACGTTCCATGGCTCAATCTTAAAGGTTCGAAGGGGTGTCTTCAAATATGCTAATTAATTTGTGAAGGGAATAATTTAAGTTGCGAAATTAGACACAAAAAGTTTTTTTCCCTGAATAAATATACCTTTATTTTAACGGTTTCGGGTTTCTGATCGCCAAAAACTGGGGGGGGGGGATTAATCGCAATCTGCAAAATATGGTCCCAATAACTCGGTCTGGAGAGCCCTCTAAAGTTTGAACCCTTAATGTTAATTTTATTTTCTGAGTATTTCGCTATATTTTGAGAACCGAATCTACCAAATTTAAAATTTTTTAAGCAATTATAAAATTTGCTTATCCAAAGATAAATCAGAGCAAAAAACAGCCTTTCATAAATATTTATTGCATAATTGTAAAGAATATAATTTTGCTTTACAAAATACCAAATTTGAGCAAAGTCAGTTGAATATTTTATGAGAAATTGAATTTCAAAAATTTCGGGTATTTAAAATTCGTTTTCCGGGAAGGATGCAAAAACTTGTGCACCTTATAGTTCAAAATATTTTCGACCGTTACTTAAGAAAATAATAAATAATAATAAATATGAATTAAAAGCTGTTTTTTGTATGGATTTATCTTTTAGATAAACGAATTTTTTAATTGCTTCCAACATTTTCAAGTCGGTTAAAAAGTTCTCGAGATATAGCGAAATAACCCAAAGGTAAAATTAACATTATTGACGTTCAAACTTATGATTGTCCTCTTGACCAAACTATTGGAACCATATTTCCAAGATTGCGGTTATCCTTTATAATGTGGGGATGATCCTTATTTTTTTAGAAACTATCTAAACATTAAAGTGTAAGAATAGTTGTACACAAAATTTCTTTTTATATTAATTCTCCAATTTTAAATGCATCTCAGATTTTTTATTATTATTTAAATTTTTGCCTTTCATTTAAAAAGAAAAAAAAAGAACCTGGGAGAGATTTTATTAAAAATAAATATCCCATTCGATCACTTATGATTTAATACTTACGTGCAGAATATTGCTATACAAAGTACAAGTTATTATTATACATGTTAATTTTAGAGTTACGTAAATAAAACCTTCATGTGTTACCTTTATAAATTTCAAAACATTTAACTGATATCCTAAGAGATAAAGCAAAAGTTTTTGTTTTTTGTTTGAAATTGATTCTAAATTCTCTTATGCTCAATAATGAAACAAAGTCAAATAAAGTGGTGTTTAAAGTCTATACCTCAATATATTTCTTATAATATTGTTGTATAACAAATTTTTAAATTTGTAGAATTCGAAATTATTTATAATTTAGAAATTGCAAACTATATTGACCTAAAGAAATATTAGAAAACCTAGTTTGCTTCAAAAACCATTCATAAAAGTTTAAGACATAAATTCATTATAAAAATGAAGGTAAATGTGTTAAGATGTAGCTTTAGATTATAAGTCCTTTCTGTTTTATTCTAATTAAAGAACACAAGAGTGTTTAAGTATTAAATTTTTTCACTATTTATTGGTAACTCTTTACTACAAACTTTGATTTTTAATCTAAAATTTTGATAAACAAAATAAAATAGTCATATATGTTTGAAATAGATTTTTTCTAAATAATTATTTACTTCTTTTGTTATTTTATATAATTTATTAAGGACTTTTGAATGAAAAGAGAAATTTTTTTCACAAAATTCTTTTCATTATCATCAATATTAATAACTTTCTAACAGCTGTAAATTTATTTTTAAGTAAATCAGTTAGTTTATAATCGTTAATTTATGAAAAATGCAATGGTGTTTAACGGCAAATTATTTATTTACCTCGAATTTCACTGTTTTCTTTTTTCTCTTATACTTTAATTACAGAGATATATAACTATGAACTTGTAGAAAATACCTTCTACTATTTTTGGCCATTTTCCTGATTATAAATAAAGCTTGTCATTTCAGTCATTGTTCTTATATTTCGATTAAATTGAGTAACAGTCATTGCAATCGAATTAAGAAGTCTAAAAGAAGTGTTCCTTTAGTGTATTATAACGTTATTCTCCCTATCAGTCTAATATTCAGCATTATACCTTATTGCTCTATTGCTCAGCATTATACTCTATTACTTAACATTATACACTATTAACCTATTACTCAGCATTATACCCTATTACTCAGCATTATACCCTATTACTCAGCATTATACCCCATTACCCTATTACGCAGCATTATACCATATTACTCAGCATTATACCCTATTACTCTATTACTTAGCATTATACCCTATCACCCTATTACTCAGCATTGTACCATATTGCTCTATTACTCAGCATTTTTTGATTAACAAACTGAACAATAGCTTTAAAATCAGTAAGCAGTAATTGTTATTAATATTTTGTGTTTGATAAGTTTATTTATTTTTTAAATTAAGTTTATTTTAAAAATATATACTGTCAACATATACCATTAAAATAATTATTATAAGATAATCTTTTAAAATTTAAAGAAATACCAAGAGTTAACGATTTTGTACAATTGCTATATAAACTCTTAATTGACTCTTAAAATATTTAATGAATTCTTATAGTAGCCAATAATTAGATAAAAATTTAAACTGTGTTTAATCAACTTTCATTTTAAAAAACAAATACAAAATATCTACTTAAATTTCTAAAGAAACATATAAAAAGATCTAATGAACTATCAATACTCTCTCTTGTCGGCGAAAAATGTTTACCGTTTTTTCATCGTAGTAAAAAATTAGAACAATATTGTAAATGAATTTAAAAAGATGACCTAGCAAAATGATTTTAAACCAATTAAATTTGGAAAAATAAATCTGCGGATTTAAATGTATACTAATAAAATAAAAATAATAAAGTCTTTTAATAGAATAATTTTTAATTTTGATTCATAAGCCCTTTAAAACTTACTTATGTTGTTTTCTACGACATATTTTCAAAGGGGGATAATTTAAGAAAATAAAGAAAAATTTAATTAATAAATAACATGATAGATAGGAACAACTTTTGCGAGATTGGAACTATTTTGAAAACAAAATGTCTCCAAACAGAAATTATTGCTATTTACATACTCTTTTCTCTCAGAAGCAGAAATGAACCGCACACATACGAATGTGAAATATTGATGGGTAAGAAACCTCACGTTTTCATTTAAATTTATTTTGCGTGACGTTTATTTCTTTCCCTGTATTTCTTTCGCTATCTTGAACGAAACATATTTTCTTGTTTGTAATACCCTCAAAATACATTATAAATGTATTTCTGTATCACAATTTGCTCTCTTTAAAGTTTGACTCTTTCTATATTAAATCATAATCTTAAAATAGATTTCTCTTACTAATTTTAAGACGTAGAAATCGTTCTCTCACAAAGAGCCATAAAAAGTCAAGATGAAAATTGAAAGATTATTTTCTGAAGTTAATAGACAATAAATTTTTGAAAAATACCACATTAAGAAAATACAAGAAATTCCCCATCATCAGAATGGCGTCGTCTTTGCAACATATCAAAATCTCTAAATTAACCCATTTGAATGACGGTTGATTAAGTTAGGAATATTCTTGCAACCGATTCCCTTCCGGAATCCCAGAATCCCTGTTTAGATATCAGGATCCAGCAAAAATGCGTGGCTTTTTCCTATTTTCATGGCTAGATAAATCTGTGCCGAATCTCTACATCCCGACAATGGAAACCCACCATAGTAATCCATGCCAAAATCCAACTTAAGCTGTTAAATAAACTAAATATAAATTAATTATTTTTTTGAGCCTATTTATTTGAATAGCCTAAGTCTCTTGAACTATCTAACCTTCGAAGGTCTATTACTATTATTATTATATAAATGTACCTTCTTTTTTTTGTAAAATTTTTTGACTGCTCCTCACACTATTTGTATTGATATATTTTGCTTTGGCTAGATTGATACAATATTAGAAAGCACTCTTTTTTGTGGATATAATAGTGTGAGCTGGTGAAAAGATTATATCTTTTATTTTCTGGATTTTTTAAAAAATGTTTGTCCTTTTTTCGGATTGTTTTTTTTTCTTTTTCCCGGTTTCGTATTATTTTTATTGTTATTATTTTTTCCCCTTCCTTCATTGTTCTGTAATTTTTCCCTTGCTTTATCTACATTATATGTGTATATATATAGCCCTTT
>NC_092207.1:75135412-75145395 GCF_043381705.1 Parasteatoda tepidariorum | reverse complement strand
TATATATATATATATACAATGCAAATAAATACCAATCAAAAGTTATAAAAAGCAGTTCCAGCATTAAGATTTCTTGAATGCTTAAATATTTCCATACATACTCATGTTTATTTTTATATTTAATGTAAATAAAACTATTCCCCCGTCCTTTCGTAATTAACGCTTTTAAAGCGTAACTTATGTAGAAAATATCAAAATGAAAATTCTGAAAAAAAAGCTTCAAGAAATAAAAAAGTTTATCAAGATAATATAATAAATGAGTTTTAAAAAAAAATATTAAAAAAATGCTATGTCATCGAAAGTTTCCTGCTTTGAAAATAACTTTTCTTTTTCAGAAAACTTTTTAACGTTTCGATACATAATTGTATATGACGAAGGCGATAAATTGCGCGAACTTAAAATAAAAATGTTATTTTTGGAAAAGAAGACTTTGCATCTTAAAAAAAATATATAACTTCGAAGGCATCTTAAGGAATTCAGTTGAATTTGATGTGTTTACTTAAATCTTATTAGTTTATTTTGAATTTTTTTTGAAGTCTTTATCAATGAAATGGCGTTCCGATAAGAATTTTTTTAAATGTATTTACGCTTGAGTTATTTTCAATACTTCTATTTTTCATTTATTTATTTTGTATTTACTTACACTCTTGAAAGAGCACGCTATTTTATTTTTATTTTTATTTGTAAATGAATTTTGCAACCTATGTTAACTCTTATGAGGAGAAAAAAAAAAGAAAAAAACTGCACTCTGTAATATTTTGTATAAAAACTATTCATATGAATCTGTGGTTACAGAATGCATCCTATTGCACAGTAATAGCTGTAAAAGTGTTTTTATAAGTTCAAAAATTACATGTAAATGTAATAAAACTATTCATATGAATGCAAAGTTTTTAAATGCGTCTTATTGCACAGTAATAGCTAGAGAATTTTTACAACTGTTTTTGTAAGTTCAAAGAATACATATTGTTGTTAAAAAAAACTATATACATGAATGCGAAGTTTTAGAATGTCTCCTATTGAACAATAATAACCAGAACTTTTTTGAAAGATGTTTTTATAAGTTAAAAAAATACATATTGTTGTTATGGAACTATTTATATGAATAAGAAGTTTTAGAATGCTTCCTATTGCACAGTAATATCTAGAATTTTTTAAAAGATGTATTTGTAAGTTCAAAACATGGATATTGTTGTTATAAAACTGTTTATATGAATGCGAAGTTTTCGAATGTCTCTTATTGAACAATAATAACTAGAACTTTTTTGAAAGATGTTTCGTAAGTTCAAAGAATATATATAGCTGTTATAAACGTGTTAATTATTGCCCGCTATTTCCAACACTATTTTTTTGAAAATAAAAGCCGTTGCCCGGTATTCACCACACTGATGTTTTTCTTAAAATACCAATATATGAATAATCATCGATTATCTATTCTATTATATATAATTCTCTGACGTGGCTCCCAAATTTTGGCTGAAGTACTTTGTACAACTAAATAAGATTTTTTTCATAACACTTAAATATTTACTTTATTTTCTTCATTTATAGAGGAAACAGTTGGCAAAGAATTCTGTTAGGTTAAAAAACATTTCGCTAAAAAAATAACGAATTCTAAAAGAAATAAAAATAAACAACTTAAAAAATAAAAATGCTGTTGCCAGCCATAGAATTTTTTGAAAGTTAACTTAGCAACATAAATCAAAATGACATAGAAGCGCAACTAGATCAAAATTATGATACCTGAGCGCTTGACGTAACAAATCCTTCAATTCTAAAAGTGTTGTATCGCCAAATGCCCAAATTAACAATTGTGTTCTTAAAGAAATTCTATAAAAAGTTTTAAATAAACAACCTACTTCTACAACTGCTTCTTGAAGAACTTGGCTCATTGATTAAAAATATTGTTTTAATTTTACAGTACTAACTTTACTTCTACTTTCATTATTGCTATGACCCTCTTTCATTACATTTTACAACTTCATGCTAAATTTGAGGACTTTAAGTTGTTTTGTGGTTGAATACTGACATTTAGAAATGTGTACATAAAAAAAATAATATTTAGAGGTTAAGAGTTGCCTCAGAAAAATTTGAATTGTTGACATTGAACTTAACAATGGAAACAATCGTTTTTGTGAAAAATTGAATTGTATTGTTGACATCAAAACTAAAAATATTGTGTTTCAACTTAACAATACTACCTTAATTTATACTTTAGAATTGCCTCGGAGAAATTTGAATTGTTAGCAATGACTTAAACAAAAAGTTTTATTTTAACTGACAAATACTATATTATAATTTTAACTTTTTCTATGACTATACTCATTTTCTTACTCTTTTCTTTGTTTTTTATACATTTTATTTTTTTGTGATAAAATAAAAAACTTATAGTTGTTCTGCTTCTGAACACTGATGAAAACACAAAATGATGGGCTTCATCAACAATCAAAAATATATACATTTATTTTACAAATTCCATATTATTAAGGTGGCGCCCTTCAGAGAATTAAAAATACAAAATTATCTTCATCAAAGCCGATGCTTTACATCCGGCGTTCAGTGGCAGACTACTATTTCATATTGTTTTACAACACATGGCTTTAGCCCTCTGGTGGGAAAGACTTTAAAACAAAACTTACAACAGTTACTTTTCTCAACAACTGAAATTTAGAATAGTGTGATTAAGAAAAATATGTGAACTGTTTGCAATTTCAAATTAATATTGAAATGTACAGGTTTAGAATTTTCTACAGTGAAAAGTTTTCGGAACTTCAGTATTCAAAAAAGTATACAAAAGCTAGACGTTAAGAACGTATCCAATGAGCGAGCAAAGCGAGCATTGGATTGCGAAGCAATCCGAAATGAACTGCGAAAGCAGTTCCGGGGGTTGGAGAGCGCCAGCGAGGAGGGGGCGAAGCCTCCTAGTTTTTAATAATTAAATAAGCTCGTTTAACTTAGATATGTGTTCATGAAAATAAATTATTGAATAACGAAACTGTTAATTTATATTAATCACCACCTTAGTAATAATTTTGTAAGTTCTAAAGTTTTTTTTTACTTTGTGTTTTCATTATATTTCCATTAAAGCTTAAAAATAGCTACGTTCCAAAAGAGAATATGTGTAGATCAAAGCCCGAATTTAGTGTTTGATGCCCACTATTCTAGCTTTAGACATTTTCTTTTATTTCGTTCCAGATACATATTAAATCCGAAGCTTCAATGGCTACTACCGTAACAGTAGCGACATCAATATTCCCTTTATTCATTGAAGAATTTTTTAATAATAATTTTCCGCTTATTTTTCATAATTTTTTATGGAATTCGCCATTACTTCATGATTTAGCTAACAAATATTATACTTTCTATTGTTTATTTTGACATCTTAGTCTCATTTCATCATGGGATAGGTTGCATACTTACCCAACTCTTTATACGAGTGGATTCTAGAATACTCCACCTCTTGGCGATTTTTTGAAATAACGCCTAGTGACTTTGAGAAATCCCGAAAATAGTTTTCCGAAGGATATTCACACGGGATATGTTGTTGTCGTTATATAAGTTATTTAATTTTATTTTATTAAAAATAGTTTAAATTTGTAATAATTTAAATTGTTTCTTAATAATAAAAAAACAACGTTGATGCAAGTAATAATCGCCAAATTGGCGAAATTTCAAAAAGTCGCCAAGGGTTGGGCTATTCTAGGATTTTACCCTTTGTACTTATTAACGCTTGTTTGACTGCTTTCAATGCAAGTGAGATATCTTTTGTATATTCTTTTCACTAAATCGAATGAATTAAACAAAGAAAATTGAACAAAAGTTTTTAGTTTTCATGTACAAAAGAGTGCAGTTTTATATATAGTTATACTTATTAACTCATCTGAGTTTCTTCTAATCTATTTACATAAATGAGCGTGCTCCGTTGCATAATTTTTTATGCTTAATCTAATCAAATCAAAATGACGTCAAAGGGCTTATAATTTAGGCGTTAGAAGTGTTTTAGGTATGAGAATTAAAATTTTTTTACTAATGCACTTTTATGCATTAAGCCCTTATAAATTCGAAACTATCGACTTGAAATTTAATTTCTTGAGTTATACAAAAAAGGAAAAGAAAAAAAAACAATTTCTAACTTGTATTGATACCATAGTCATCAGATGCAGTAAAAGTATTAATGGGCACCAGTTCACAGGAAATCATTCTAATTCTTATAACTTTTAAACTATTTATTATATCAACTTAATTTTAATCTTATTGTATATAACGTAAAAAAACAGAATCCAACACATTAATTGCCTAAATGATAAGATCAGACATGTCAATATATGTAAATACAAAACTGTAATTGTTGTGAATAAAAAAATAGTACTCATTTAAATCAGCGGAAAAAAAAATCAGAAACAAAACTTTTTGTAGAAACAGAAAAAAAAACAGAACTAGAAACAAAAAAAAATCAGAAAAACAACTTTTGATATAATAATTTGTTTTTCACATTCTAGGACTCAATCTTAATGGTTAGAGGGAATAATTAGTAGACGATATTTTAAGTTACGGAGTCAGACACAAAAACGTACTTTCTATGAATAAACATACCTTTTTTTTATGATGCATTCGAATTTCTGGTTTCCAAAATGTTGGTGGTCCAAAGTTTGGACCCCTTAATGTTAACTTTGTGCTTATTTCGCTTTATTTAACGAACTTTTTAAGGGAATTGAAAAAATTTTTCTCACAATTCTAGAATTTATTTATCTAACTATAATGCCACGAAAAAAATAATTTGTGTTAATTGTTTATTATTTTGTATGATTTTATTTAACAATAGTCGTGATTTAATTTAACAATAACAATTCTTTGCATCATTTTAAAGAATGTAATTTTTCTTGACAAAATGCAAAATTTGAGCGAATTTGGCCAAATAGTCCCCAAGAAATAAAATTGTTAAAGAATCCTATACTTGAAATTCGATTTTTCAAGAACGTCTTTATGTCTGACTTTGTAATAAATATCGTTTGCACAACTAAATACTTGACGTCTTCCTCTAGAACCGTTAAAGGTCAGGTTCTTAGGACAAGCGCCTTATCTGGGCGTCAGCTGGACGTCAGCGCCCCGCTGACGCCAACAAAATACTGGTTTGTTAGCTCAAGCAAAGATTGTATAAGTGTAAAGATGGGAAACTCGCGAAAGTCGTAAGAAAATTTGGCACAATGCCAGCGCTTCGTGTACGGCGGAGAAGTTTGTCTCCAGGGGCACAGTGCAGCGCATGCGCATTATCATCCTTAGTTTTGGAAGGAGAGTTTGGAGAGAGAAGCACATGAGAAATCAATCAATGGCGGACGTTAATTTGACAATNAATCATTTTAGTATAAGTTGCAATGGTAATTGTAGTTCAAGATGAGCGTTCGATGACGTATACTATCAAACTCACAAATGGACCAATTAGAGGTCAGCGCTGATTTTCAGCTGACGGCGTCCTGTCCTAAGAAACCAGGCCTTTAAGGCCTGGTTTAGGCATTTAAGGCCTTGAACTACAATTGCCGTCCAACTCAACTGCAGTTGGATTACAGCGTGACGTTAACCACAGAAGCAAAGGCGGACAACATCCAACAGCTGAAATCAGCCAAGACTTTGATTGTGACATTAAACATAGCTTCTTCATTAAACATAGCACTCTTCATTTAACTCAGCTATAATGTGTTTTTTCTTGGACAAAGTCATTATTTGTTCTCTAAAACACTGGTCGACAATAACAAAATCAATACAAATTCGAAATAAATATTTGTTTACGTTATTAACGCATGCCCAATGAGAGATAATGTCTGCGTTGGACTGACTGCTCACGCTGAGCTAACAAAAAAATATTTTTTTTTCGTCAGCTCTACGTCAATTTTCCGCTGACGCCCAAGATAAGGCGCTTGTCCTAAGAAACTAGACCTTTAGATTGAGTTTCAGAATGTGAAGATCCGATCATTAGACCAAAAGTCATTCATGATGGCTCGTTTATTTATTTATTTTTTGCTCACGCGGGGGAATAAGAATAGGGGTAGTAAGAAAACTCACTGCAAATTGAATATAATTTATGTTCCAAACGCATGACAAGTATAAAAACAAATTAAGAAAATTTAAATCAGTTTTTAAATTTTAACGATGTTTACTTAATAATGCCGCTTCAAAAAAGTGTTTCAATTAAGTAATTTTAAATGCTATTTTTGAATGCTTATGCTTACTTCATTAAAGAACGGTGCTGAAATATGTGATAACTTTTAATGCGTTACATTTTAGAATTATCAATGAGAAATAGTAAACTATGATAGAGAGAAGTTCTGAAATGGAAGCCAAACTGCCTTTTTTTATATCTTTTTATGTAAAACAAGCAAGATAAAATGAAAAAATACGAGATTTAAATAAAGAATAAAAACAACACCAGCGAATCAAGATGTTAGCTACAATTTTTTTAAACATATTCCGATTGAAATCTATTGTATAAAAAGATTGTCACAAGTTTAGGAGGTTAGAAGTTTCCAATTTTTAAGAAAAAAATGAAGTTACATGGACGCATTTAATGAGTGTAAAAAAAAACTTTTTTCCCACAAGAATTGATTGGCATAAAAGAAATTTTCCACATAATAACGATGAAAACAAGTCTCAAGAACTCACAATTTTGTTATAATTTCTTTTCAACCTTGTTAGTTTTTGAACAATTTTCAAATAAAAAGTTGCATCAAGAGATAAAGATATCTCTTTTGAAATCTTTCCATTTTTCTGGAGGCTGTAACTCAAAGACTATTGGTACGCTTGTTTTATTTTTAGATATTATTTTCTGAACTTCCACAATGCGTTTTAAAGTGGCAGTTTCAGCATTTTTATAAATGAAGTTTAAACTGCGTGTATTTCATAGAAAGCTTATTAATAATAATTTTTTAAAAAATGATCGCATTTATCCTTATCTTTCAGAAGTCTACTATTCTGAAAAATAAAAATACAACGATGCATTTATACGTTATAGTAAAATAGGAACCTAATATTTTGAAAAATAGAAAGGCAATAAAGTTTTTGATGCATTTAGTTACAAAATCTTCAGAAGTTTGCATAGTCTATAGAATGTGTTTTGACCCTTACAAAAAAAGTAAGATCTTTTTGAGGTTGACAGTTACAAAAAATACACCAGAGGTAGAAAATGAGGTTATTTTTTGCAAAAAAAATGACCTCATTAATAATCCTCAACTTCAACCTCATTTATACCTCATGAAATTATCCTCATATATGACTCAGCAAAACGTTTAGTTGAGATTGGGTGAAATTATTCCCACCTCAAATATACTTATTTGTTCGAAGTCTAGAACAAAATAGCCTGTACACCGCAAAAATAACCTCGTTAAGCTAATTGTTCTATAGTAGATTTTCAACAACCTCAAGTGTCAATAAAACAAATTCATACACCTTGAGAAGTTGATAGTTTAAGGTTGTTTTAAGTCAACTTCAAATAAACTTTAAATCTACCTTGACACCTCGAAACAACGTCAAATGAACATCAAAAATACCTTAAATTTTAAAAAGGATACTCAAAACGGAACCATATAATTGGTAGTTGGACCGTATAATACTTAAAAAATTTATACAGCAGAAAACTTATTGCGATGTAGAGATCAATCCCCGCTTCCCTTTAAATTGAACCTTTGTGTTTATAAAAGTTAAAGAACACTTTTAAATTAAAAATGGTTAAATTTCTTTGCCAATTTATGGTTTCAGCAAATGAATAAGAAAATTAATTCAATATGCTTAAAAAGTTTATTCAAGGTCAATAAAATTGGCTACCTTGGCTATAGTGCAGCCAAAATTACCCCTTCAGTCTGTTTTTCGATGTCTGCAGCGTAATATGAAATGTTACTGATTTTGCAAATAAAATGCTATTTTCATAACTGCTGTGAGTTTTCAACTCTTACTCACGATTGTTAGGACAAGTTTAGCCCACTAAGGCTAGCCCTTGCCTACGCTTATTTTGAAAATAGCGCAAAACCTAATCTGTAGAAAAGCCAGAGTTTCGTGAAAATAAAGAGCATTTGTGGTCTAATTTTTTAATATTTGAAAACTTACCCCAATGCTGCATCGTCTGGGCTCATAAAAAATTGCAAAACTGAGAGTAAGGCAGTGATTTTGATAATTTTCATATGGGTGAAAAAATGTCGCCAAATTGGTGATTTTTAAAAAAATGTAATAACTTTTAAAATATTTAAGTTACTTGCCTGTTCTAAGACCCAGATAATTCTTCACGGTAAGACAATAAGTTACGTGACAAGATTAATTCGCGACAAGATATAGTTTAAAATCAACTTATTGCTTCAAGAGTAAGGCACTTAAACTATTGCTCTTTTATTTTCCTCGGCGACAGAGCTTCGAAAAACAGCGTTAATAGTCATATCAGGTAAGTATCACTTGGAAAAACGTGCAACTTTAAAGCAAGGAGACACATTTCTAAACTCAATTATCTCTAAATTCAACTTATTTTGGTTGTCCAGAATTGAGTAAGTGACGCTCACAATTGATTATGGCAAAGTAATAGAGTCTTAATAATTTTTCACTGTGTTGAATGTTCTGTAAAACGCAGCCATTTGTCAGCCAAGGGGTTCATGGAGCAATAGACACCGAAATTTCATGTAATACCTGATTCATAAGTAATTCAAACAATTTCAACGGCATTCATTCATTACTATCCGTTCATCTGAAGCTGGACAGTGCCTTAACTGTCATCGATAATAGTACCACGATACTTAAATATGACTGTTCAGTGCCTTATCAGCTGTGTGCATTATGACTCGAATGTATTGTAACCTTTCAAATTATGAGTATTAAACAAAAATTCTTTTTGTGCTGGCAGTTATGAAATTCATCAGGAAAAATCGTTTCAACTTTGTAAAATACAAGTATTAATTGGAATCATATTACATAATAGATTTATCGCAATTTTATAAACACTGACTTTTCCCTCTTAGCATTAGACCCGACTTTTTAAAGTAATACATAGCAGGAAAATTTACCCTCTTAGACCCGGCATGGAAAAGTAATGGATGGCAGAAAAAATTTCTGTAATATTTTCACGAATCTGAAACTTGGAGGAATTTGAACTATAGCTAAGCTTTGTTTAATGTGAAATATATTAAATTCCATAAAAATATGTTTAAATTTACCAGCTTAATAAGGTTGAAGTACATTTACAAGATATTAAATTAACATATTTTATTAAAAGACCAGCATATTTACACAATAATATAGTTCTACTGGAGCCATTATTTAATACAATACGTAATAGTTTACGTGATTAATCACAACTTATTTTTATAGCATGCTTAATGGCATTAGAAAATCAAATAATATTAAAAATGAATCAGTTGTTAAAAATGAAAGCCAATCTCAAAGTTAAATTGATTGTTGGTAACTGTTTTTTGATTTCTAAAATCTTATCTATACATTTTTTTAAATTTCAGCATGACTTTACGTAAGCTAATTTGAATTAATAAAAACGCATAGAATAATTTTGGACACTTATTTTCAAAATTACTTTTATCAGTTATAGTTAAACTACTCCCTACACAATCTAAAATTTTTTTTGAACGAATTATTGATCATAACAATGCATTTCATTATTATATAGATAAATAAATTAGCTTGCTATATTTGATCATTTCTTTGGTCATAATAGATTCAAAACGTCTTGATCAAAGAAACGCCCTTCTATCTTTGTGCCCAGAATCAAAGATAATGACTGTGGAAAATTGTTTGAAATGCAACTTTAAGAGTTATTCTTAATTATCTGAGGATAAGTTGAATGTCCGTCTAATGATCAGACAGAAATTAAAAAAATTCTTTATAAATCCTATCATCGAAAAAAAGTAGGGTGAAGTTATTATTATACAATAAAAAGTCCTTATTCAAATAAATAGTCTTTCATTCAAATGTGTCTTAATACGATATATATGTGTATATATATA